>NW_023615595.1:0-60001 GCF_013339695.2 Rhipicephalus sanguineus | reverse complement strand
TCATCACATTCATCAATAGCACGTTTCTCGATGACTTTGACTAGATGAGTGTTCAAGTCAAACATACGTTGGGGGAATCAACAAGTAATGTTAAGCTTGCACTGGCAAACTTGTATTCAACCGAACGGAGACTACTCTGAAGACAATGTTAAAAAGTAAATATGTGCTTTCGTTCATAGTTGCGCATATTTTCACTGTACAAAATAACTAAAGTGATTTTTTCAACTTCTCTTCGTACTTGAGGGACATTTTTTATTATAATTAAAACATTTTCAAGAATGAGAAAATTAAATTTGCGCTTCTTTTGGGCTTCTTTGCGAAAGTCGCGCCGCTTTTTTTGGGCTTCTTTTGTGATGATTATTTGCTTGTTAGCTCAGTAGCATCTGGCAACTCTGGTCACTGGTATGCTTATGGACAACTTTGACAGTGAAAAGAAAGCTACAGACACATGTGTCACTTCATGAAGTAACCCCACTGATTTGGACAGTGCTTTCGGTTTCTTGGAACATATATTGAGCCACCTTTAGCTTCCACATCCGGTGGTTTTACATTTGGCCGTACGATTAAGAGAAAAATACATATCATATATTACACTGAGTTGCCCATTTTGTCTGTATTGTGCTTTGGGGGCTCATGACCTGTTAATAAACCAGATGGCATGGTCATTTCGTGGCAGTGGGGTCACGCTGCCAAGCAAAAGGTTGCAGGTTCAATTCCTGGCATAATGGGCGCATTGCAAAATGCCAGAGAACCACTGTACTTAGATTAGGTGCATGTAAAAGAACCCAAGGTGGTCAGAATTAATATGAGGTCCCTCACTGCGGCGTGCACATAAAACCCCAGAATTTGATATTGGTGTCACATGGGCACTTTTGATCACCATCAGGGCCAGTCCACATTAGCCTCGATCTGGATCAGGTGCTGCTACACAGTCACTTTTGATTGTGATTAGGCCCAGTCAAAATTGACATCACAGTCTGCACATCGTGATCAGGCTTCCAGATAGCAGTTTGGCTGACGTCTGTGCCAAACTAAATCCGGATTAGTCTGGACCGTGTGGCAGCAACTATTGTTGAGTGGGATCAAGATATGCAGTCCGGATAGGTCCTTATCACGATCAGAAATGCCCATGTGATGCCAGTATAATTTGAACATGCTGGCGCACTGAAACAGGTGATTTGTCTCCTGGTATGCACTGTTGCTGAATGAAGCCTGCTTTGCTCTACAGTTGGGCTCTTGTGCGTGCTGTTATGCAGTTGCGGTGTTTCGGTGGGCAGCGGTGCGGTGTTGGGATGCGCTGTTGTTTCATGGTGTCATCAAGCGCCGAGCCCGGGTGCCGGTGGGCGACAGCTGGATGGTAACACGGGTGGCGGGACCTGGACTCTCGCAGGACCATTTGTACCAGGTGCCCTTATCAAAGCTGCTGCTAACTGATTTTATTGTAAGATGCCAAACATTTGGAGCATATTGTAATTGTAGGCATTTTGCATTCAGACGGGACCACAGAGTAAGATAAGACAGGAGTGCCTACTCTGCCACCACGCAACGCATTCGCTTGGGACAAACGATGCGACAGGGGTGCGGTGGTCCAACTCATTCGTTTGCTGTCTCCCTCTGCTCCTCTTCACGCATTCGCACACCCTCCCCTTGCGCTGCTCACAACGCACAGCGCTATCTGTTGAGGCAGGTGGAAATCATTCAACAACCTGCTCTCATGAGTGCATGGGCTGACTGACAAAGGCCGGCGGCGACAGCGACGGGGAGTGGCAAGTCGGGAGCAGATGACAAAAGGAGTTGCCAATCAGACACAGGAACATGGTGAAGCGCGATGGTGCGTCGTTTCTATAGCAACGACAGAGAGAACCCCCGCCCACAGCTTTTCTCGAGGACCGGTGTCTCTCCTCCGCAGCTTTTCTTCATTCTTAGTGCCATCTGGTGAACATGCTGTGAAGCAGGAACCAGCATGGCAGAATGTGTCCCCTTCCAGGCGAGCAAAGTTGCCGCTCCTGTCTGTTCTTACTTTGTGGGCAGGACGATGAAAAGCAGAGGGTAGACAAACACAAGCGCAGTGCACTTGTGCATGTGTTTGCCTCTTGTCTGCATTTCATTGTGCTTGTATAAAAGATGCCTACGAATACTAAATGCTATCAACTTATCCAAACCAGTACCTTACTTATTTAGAGCATGTTTACAATTATCATAATGGCACCTTATTCATATCATAATGGCAATTATCGTAATGGCACCTGTAATCTTATTACAATTTTTCATTTGCATCTAATTTAGAGTCATTCAACTAACTTTAAGAGAATATGAATAAGCAATCACTGATCGATTTTCGGAGCCTGATGACTGTTATTCGGTCCTATACACAGTAATATAAGTCAACTTGCAACCAATGTATAAAGGCAGTAGAAATTATAGTTGCTATTGTGTGGATGGTTTGTAAATAAAACTTCGTGAGGAATGTTTCTGTTTGCATGTAATGCAGATTGTCCTAGCTGCAGAAAGTAGTTCCTGTTCACAGCTTCTGTGGCGAGCAATGTCTGCATATTTTTATACAATAAACTGCCATCATATGAGTTATGAAATACTTGTTAGTATTTTTAACGAAATATTTTAGTGTACTTTTTGCTGTAGTGTGTACTAAAGATCCTTGCAGTTGACAGGTCTGCCATACCCATGGGTGCACCTGTTGCTGTACCAAACTCGCGTCATATGGCTGTTACTGAAAGCTTGAGTTAGCATTATTCTACAGTCTTCCACACCTTGTGTGTATCTCGTCGCTACAGAAAGCTTACCATAATTATGTAGGCTGATCGATCCTGGCATTGAGCATATTCTTGCAACATGGCATGTCAGCATAGGTTTGAGATGCAGCCTTTCAAAAATGTTACACTCGGTATAGCTGACTTCCTTGTACGTGCATGCAGATAAATCCGGAGCAAGCCCTCACAGCATTCTTGGCCAAAGTGGAATTGGAGCAGCTCTCCATCTACGGGCAACAAACGGAACAGCAGATATTGGAGCCGCTCAAGGCCTATGAGTGAGTACACACTGCTCAAGATGTCCTCTTTTATTTTTATTTTTGCAATACGATTTTTGTAATATGCAGAGGTTGTGGGTTCAGTCCCCTAGTGGTGTCAAGTTATTTTTTCGTAAAGTTGAATTTTTCCTTTATTGTGTAATTATTACACTTCAAATAACAACAACAAAAAGAAACTACAACATCCCCTATGCTTTTTTTTTTTTGCTTCATTATCTTTGACTTCAGCTGATTGCATCTAACAAAAACAACCTCCTCAATCTGTTTCCCTTCTTTTGTTGTGTTTAGACGGCTCTGTTTAGTGGCTGTTTTTTGACAAATGCAGAAAGAGTGAAATGTTGAGCAAGTGGTCATTGGTGCATTTTAAAACTGCACTATACTGGAAGTAGTGAAGGGTGGAAATTTGGGCATATTGGTAAGACGTAATAAGAAGGGATGGGCGAATATTCGGTCATTTTGAATATTATTAAAGTATTCGAATTCGCTTCGATACGAATTTATATTATTCGAAATTTCGAAGTATTCGAAATGAACGAATATATTTGTTTGACCGCACATGTGTTTGATCGAATATATGTGTTTGACCGTGAAACTACCCAGCCAGGGGAAATCTGCACTGCCGCGAAGCCACACTTCAAGGTTAAGTGTAAATATTTTTTTTAAGTTTAAAAGCGTATTATACGGGCTTATATGTGCTAAGGATAGTAATTTTTAAATTGTAACGTATTGTACCCCTTATAACTTGCATTCTACTGCTATTCAAATGTTGATAATATTCAAGCTTGCTTCCACTTCATTTCAAACCAAAAAAGTGACATTCACTCATACCTAGTTCCAATCCTTAAAAATATTGTGCAAGGGTCATGACGAAAATGCTCATTTTTCATAATATGTGGTACATGCTATTCGAACCAAGGTATATGTAAACTGGTAGCGTAACTTCCGTAGAAGCCCACGTGTCAAGCCGGTGGCTAGTTGTTGCAACAGTCGCCATCTATGTGAGGAGGGGACAAACAAAATTTAAAAAAAAGAAAAAGATGACGTCACAACCGGAAGCGGAAATGACGTCACGTTTTAACGCGATGGGCGCGAAATTATGAAATTTTTTTGACAGGGCGCCGCTTCTCACTTTTTTTTTTATAGCTGCATGTTCTTTTTCTTATCACTATGACGGCTCCATAATGGAAGCCTGCAAGATAACGGGAAGACGAAAAAGACAGATTTGATAAATAAGGTGTATTTTATTGGCGAAATATTGCAGTTGAACAGGATATTACCCCAAGATATATAACACAAAAATCAGAAGTAGCATAATTCAACGTGCACACTGTGATGGTGTAATGTGGGCCCAGGATCCGAAATAATTCAACCGGCAGTCAGGTGATTCTGTACACACAACACAGACTTTAACACAACCGATAACTCTGACGATTCACACACAACACACTACAGCATTCCTTATTTACATCCTAAACATCCTACGCGCCTCGCACACAAACTGTCCTTCTCGCCGTTATGAACTGTTGCCGCTGCGGCGAGGTCGGTCGTCACCAGTACTCCTTGGGCAGTCAACAGTCACGCTGCCTTGACCGTGGCGAGGTGGTAGTGGTGGTGATGATGGCACTGCAGGCCGGTAAATCACCGGGCCACTGCAGCGCAGGTTGGCTGCCCGTCGCCAACATGAGCCGCGGCCACCTCGTGACACCACTCGGGCCCCAGAACCTCACGCCAGGAACAGACTAGGCTGCCGGTCTCTGTGTCAGCACCGGGCACAGAGCGGGAATCAGGCTCACCAGGTCCACATGGCTGCCGGACGCCTGGTTAAGCGATGTCGCGACCCGAACCGCCGACCAGCGGCTGCCGTTCCAACCGTGTCGCGCTCCAACTCCTCGAGCCGCACGCCCCGCTCGCGCTTCCTTTTCGTCGACTTCCCCTCCAAGGCGTACCGCAGAGCAGAACTGTCGTTCCCTCTTCGCCCCGTCACGGGCCACACAATCCACATCATCACACACACAAACCTTGCACACGTGTTGCTCTTGCATCCGTAGACAGCGCAGCGTTTCTTCGCGTAGCGTGGCGGACTCATCGTCCCGAAGGGCGACAGCACGCCGGCCGTGCGCTGGCAAAACAGTCACTGAAACGCTTCCCGATGGCTGCGATGGGCTATATTACCTTCTGCCAAGTACCACGACTAGAAAACAAACGGTTATGCGAGGAAATATCTACGGACGACAGGCACAAACCTACTGCGCAAAAACGAGCGACGCCATTTGCATCTCAAAATGCGCAAAACCGTTGGCCCATGTTACCAGACTGCCTGCATGTGCCCGCTGTTTCTGAAAATAAACGAAAAAAATTGGCCACTCAACCACATACCCAAGACTAAAGTTTGATTAAAGTAATCTACTAATTTAATTCGTGACAAATAAATTTAAAACTAATGAAAATAAACGCTTAATTAATTTTTTGTTTTCATTATTTGTCCCCTCCTCACCTAGTAGCGCTTTAGTCGTCACGCGGGTGTTGATGTTTGTCGCAATAGGTTTCCGACCACTTTTCGTTCCGACTTTCGCGACCTATTTAGATTGACCTTGATTCGAACTATTCGATTCGAAATTATTCGACCAAATCACTATTCGCTTTGGATTCGCTTCGAACCTCAAATTCACTATTCGCCCATCCCTAGTAATAAGTTTTAAGAACAGCGCAACAGGCAAGGACTGGCAAAGGACTCACACACGCAAGTGTGTAAGTTCCCCATCAATTGCGCTGTTGCAAAAAGAGATTGCACATTTCATTCAGTGTTGAATTGTACTGTCCTCAAGCACAGTCAACATGTGACAAGTGATTTCTCATCCTATAGTCATTGACATGGTTGATAACTGCACCCTCTTCTACGCATGCCTCCATATCGTATATACATTGTCTTTGCTTTGCTATTAAATGTAGTTGAAAGTCAGCGCTGTGTTTGTGCTCTTCACCAGTTTTTATCTGTAGCGCTGTTAAATTTATTACTGGCAGTAGGTTTACGTGGTGTCCTGCAATGAGTAATAAACACTACATTTTGCTTAGACATGTTGATCACTTGGTAGAAAGAAACACTGCTCTGTTATTTCTGGCAGCCAATTTGTGGAGCAGTGCTTCAGTCCATTTGCGTCCACCCTGGCACGAGACAGGAGTCCCTATCGGGACCTCGAGGCCGAGCTGAACAACATGGTGTCGGCGCTCAAGGCGGAAGTGGACAAGTGAGCATGTTTGTTATGTTGCTACCTTACAGTGCAGTGGGTGAGTGTGATGAATGCAGTCTTGAATGACCCTGATTGATTGATTGATTGATTGATTGATTGATTGATTGATTGATTGATTGATTGATTGATTGATTGATTGATTGATTGCTGAACCTGGGGTGTTATTCTGGACACTGTCAGATTTCATAATGGCGGCATTTTGTGCCAATCAGAGAGGTCGTAGCAGTCCCCTGGGCCACTCAGAGTTGACAAGATGGCAAATATGGCAAAATGGTGCAATTCAACAGTGTCCAGAATAGCACCCCTGGACATGTCATCCTTGCAAAATACATACAAAGGCTCTATGAGCAGTGCCCATCCTTTTTCATTTGTTCACAATTATTTGGCTTGAGCAAACTATTTGACAACCTCTTCGGCAGAACGTGTGTACACCAGAAAGATCTTATATTCTTATATCTCATGCATACTTGGGTATATACAATGAAGTCGCGCTGTAAGAAAGTTTTTGCATAGGAGCAATCGGGGTACAACATTTTCTGATTCAGGTGCAGTCTGATACAGTGATTTCATTAATCCTTTGGCTGCCGAGGGTTTCGGATGTTTCTGCCCGTAGTGTGCCACAAATTTCTTCTAATCACTGTGCTAGCAGGCTTTAGATTCAAGTGCTATTCATAGACGATATGTTGCTGATCGTATCGCAAAGCTTACAATCTTCTGTACAGTATAGTATAGTTTCTGTGTATGGTATTGCAACTGTGGTACGATATGTAAATTGAAGTCTGTCTTTCAAGAGCAATAAATCATGCAGTTTGGGGGCTCCTTCCTTTTCTTTCTTTTTTTTTTGTGTGTTACAGAGATAGCAACAGCGATGAAAAATTCTTGGAACACTTGGTGTCGCTGGAGCCAACGCTTTAACAAGTGGTCTTGTCTTCTTCAAAGCTGCAACTTCAAGGCTCCAACAGTTGCAGCCTTGAAAAAGACAAGACTGCTTGTCAAAGCATTGGCTCCAGCGACACCATGCGTTCCAAGGATTTTTCATCGCTTCAAGCTTCCATCTTCCCCTGGCCTGTTGATATCTTGGAGGTAGCAACAGTGGCACGCTTGTGACTTCACTGCAATGCACTCTCATAAACACCAAGATATGTGGGAGTGGAGCCGAGAGAGCTACGATTGCTCCACTGACGCAGGCGCAAGCGTGAGCTGCAGCTGGGCCTGGGCGTGGGCTGTCGCCAGCGGACACGCATGACGGCTGCTGGCCTGCACTCGGCGCTGGTCGCAGGGTCCAGTTGGCCCAACACCTGCTGCCCCAGCTGCCCTCAGCCCACTGGCAGGACCGGGGGCTCGAGGAGAAGGACTGGCTCGGTCAGTGACCTACTAGATTTTGTGAGGTCGAAGTTTGCAACGAGCAGCTAATGATTTTACACTCGGTATCTGGTACACTGCCCCTCACAGTGCGTTGTTGTCCTGTTTGGTTAGGTTAGCTTAGGTGCGACGGTCAAGTTAGGTCTCTCGTGCGACGCATTTCTGTCATTTGCATTTCTAAGCGTCTGGGGGTGTTCTGTTGTTGGAGCAAAGGTATTGCTATGCGGGACTAGTCTCGCTATAAGCACAGGTTCATATGTAATGCAGAATTGTTAAACACTCTGATATCATAACAGCAGAGTGACTGAAACAACAGCACGATGCACCTCCGTGGCACTCTGCACTGTTTCTCAGGCACCAGACATGATATTGAAAAAAAAAAGCGAGCAAGAAGGGGCAGCGCACAGGCACTGTGACAAAAGACGACACCAAGTCTCCATTTCTGGGTGTTTTTGTTGTTGTTCTCATTCTTCTAGTTTTCTGGTTATCCAAGTTTGTGAAATGATGTTCAAATGTTGATAATTCTTGTGCTTTACCAAGGATTGCTATCAGCTGGTCCATGCTTTTCGTGAAAAAGGGGATTGCCTTTATTGCAGGCTTGGCAGCCCAGCTGTACTCTGAGACATTCTCACCCGAGTTCTTGGTGCCCCTGCTAGAGGATGATGTGGCCTTTACGCTCCAGGTTTGTTTTTTGTCTGGCTGTTGCCCTTGGCTCCTTCAAGTAAGATGCTTTCTAAAGATTTAACTCTAAGAATTGTTTTCTTGTGGTTTCACTGTTCAGAGCGATCAGTATGATAATGAAAAGAAAAGAAACATTATTGAAAATATTAGCCGCACTAAAACAGTTATTCCTTTCTCGAAGCAATTACAGCCTTATGTTTTCCTAGCATTATCCTACGCAGCACCTGGCGTGCATGCATGTCCGGTGTCTTGACTATCTCATTTGCACGAACAGGTGGTGGACGTGGATCTGACTAAGTACAGGGAGCTTGCGCAGACGCACGGAGCCGTGGACATAGACACATCCAGGGTTGTCCACCTTCCCAAAGGTGCGTCTTCTGTCCGGCTTACACTGTGGAGCTTCCTTTCAAAACTCAAGCTTTGGGCTTTGTTGACTATGATTTGTATTGAACTAGTTACCTACGATTATTTACTTGTAGTCTTGGATTGCCGTGGAAACGGGAACAAAGGTCTTTGTCGGAAGTGTCGGCGATATGTTTGTCGTTGGAGAATTGAAGCCAGTTGTTCCTCAGGAAATGTTTGCCAAGTAGAATTCTGATGGCTTAGCACCATTTCTGAACTTGTTATGTGAAAGCAACAAAAGAACTTGCAATAAAATCTTTTTTTTTCTATGCTAATGAATTTGTCCCGTTTCATATTTGTAGTACTTCTCCAAGCTCGTTGCATTTCGCATGATGCAGTGTAGCAGCTGTACTGGCAATTGTTGCTGTGCAGGGAAGATCCACATACACACTCCTTACCTGGATCCATCTGCGTTCAACCCTCAGTCATCCGCTGCTGGCCACACAACCACGTCCAAAACTAAAAGGTGAGAGCTGTTAGCAGGCAATGAACTATTGGTGAAAATTCTCTTTTGTTTATTGCTTGCTGTGTTTGCGTTACTCAAGAATGTTGTAATGGCATACTGTTTGGATAGGACTGATAGAAAAGACTCGTTAGAGCTGCAAAACCGCCTCTTTGTAGTTTTAATTTGATGCATAAACGGCAACTTTTGCCACTTCATTGTAAAATGGCTGGTCTGTAGAGCTCATAGGTCGGCAAACTCACTCACCCAGACTCACTCAGACCGGGCCATGAGTCTGAGTGGGTCCGGGTGAGTAATATTTTGGTGAGATTGCGTCCGAGTGGGTCTGGTTGAGAAAAATTTTAGTGAGTCTGAGTCCGAGTGGGCCCGGTCGAGGAAAATATTGGTGAGTCTGAATCCCAGTAAGCCCTAAGCGCAAAATATATTTCTCGAGTGAGTCTGAGTGAGCTCTACTTTTTTGCTGACCTATGGTAGAGCTGCTTTAAAAGTCATGATAAGATCAGCAGTCTTTTTATTTTTTTTCCTCCTGTTCACAGCGTAACTAATTTCTAGGCATTAAAGATGCAGTCACAACCAATAATATTTTTAGAAACCGAAGTTTTAGACTTGCTTAGTTGTTTGGACATGCAAGCAACAATGCCAATAACTCTTAGAAACAATTGTATGATGGCAGCTGCAACTTCTGTCGATATTTTGTGACTATTTCATAAATAAACTTACGGATATTTCTGCGGATACCTCCTTGCGATACCTTTCACTTTAATGTCTGCAGGATTTCTACAAATAATAAAAAACTCACGGGTCCCTTATGCACTTGCCTAAAACTACTTGAAGGCGAAAGCCATCCAGTATGGCTATTTTATCATCATCGGAGCTTAAGAGCTCATATGAGTAGCTGCACACTTTGTTGATGCTGTGGCTGGTGATGTTGATAAATTATAGCTCAGCCATTTGTAATGGGTTTGCAGCTTTCAACCACTCGTTATGCAGTGCGCATGGTGCGATGCCTGGTGCGATTCTATGCTTCTTCCACGCAGCATTACGTTCGTTAAAGTGACACCTCGCCCGACGTGACGACTGTATAGGGTCTTCTTCCAAAGTGGCTTTAAGCACTACTATGGTTTTGTTGCAGAATACTTGACTGCCTTGCAGAATACCCGAGTTCGATTCTGGCTTGAACCCTAATTTTTATCTGATTTTTTTTAAGCCCACATGGCTTTTGTACCGCACGCTTAAGGCTTTCGCCTTAATAAAGTTCACACTGGCCATGGTGGTCTAGTGGTTATGGTGCTCGACTGCTAACCCGAAAGTCATAGGATTGGATCCCGGCCACAACGGCCACATTTCAATCGAGGCGAAATGCTAGAGGCCCGTGTACGTAGATTTAGGTGCACGTTAAAGAACATCGAATTGTCAAAATTTCTGGAGCTCTCCACTACAGTGTCCCTCATAATCATATGGTGGTTTTGGGACATAAAACCCCAATAATTATTATTAATAAATTTCACGGTTTTGTGGGCATATAAATGTGGGTTGGCCCACGAGCACGACTGAAACAAAAGGCGCTCCTTTGCTTGACAGGCCCCCATGGAAGCGGCAGGAGAGCGGGAGTGAGCGACCCAGTCTTCCCCCGGCGGTCCCCCACCCGGCCAAGATTGCACTGATCATCTTCAACCGTGAGAATGAAGACCCAATACCGTTGGACTCGGATGCCTGCCAGCAGGTTCTCAAGGTGGGTCCTTTTACGAACTAAGGTCTGAGCAAAAGTCGGCTGGGACTGTGTCGGCTGACTTGAAACTTCGTGATAACACTCGGCTCTCATGTGTACCTCGACTTTTGTCTTTCCTGCACAGCTCCCGAGATTCAGCTTCCATGAATCACAGGCATGCGATGGTGGAGAATTGGTATAAGTTACATAGCTGTAATGAGATGGTGTAAGTGGCGTCAGCTAACAGTGCCTGTAACTCAGATGTTTGAGGAACATGCTTCTTGCTCTTCAGTGTTTAACCACACAATCAACATAAGAGAGAGCTTGTGGTGTCTCATTTGCTTTTTCTTTTCTTTTTTGTCATTTTCGTTTTATAACTTTAAGGACTGCCATAAAGGTGGCATTACACGAAGTTTAGGTATACGGAGAATGAACAAGGTATTACTAACAGTCGTGCAAATATGCATGAGTGGTCATGAAAACTGGTTCCATTCATTAAGTGTTCTTGGCATGAAGAGGAGTTGAAGTAAGCATCAGTCCGTCACAATTGAACCCATACTTCGAGTGGATTTCCCGTACAAGATGGCATGTAAGAATAGTGCAGTAGCAATTGGTCTGTAAGAAGAGGGTTCAACTAATAGATTTCGTGTGCCATGTGATCAACACAAATGGACCAGTGGCCAGTTGTTAGAAGCAGCGCTTGCTTTCTGCTGAGGTATGCACTTCTGACATGTGCAGGCTGTCTACAGTGGGAGCAGCACTGCACAGCCCGTCGGGAGCAGCGGGGCTAGCAGCAGTGGCACTCCGAGCATCCAGATGACACCGTCAGCCGAGGACGTCAGTCTCGAGCCACAGGGTCAGAGGGCTACGTACACCCACGGAGGCCCACACAATAGCACCTGCGTATGACAAGCGGCCACTGGTGGTTTCGGTTGGGCATGACGCGGTTTGTCGTCTCCAGCTACACGACACGGTTGCTGCGACAATATGCATATGAGCTGCATGCATATGAGCTTCGTATGCGTACGAGCTGTCGTGAGTTGCATGTAGGTTGAAGTGGATTTTGCTCAGCCCGCTTAGAAGGCATGGGGGGGGCCATACAAAGTCACTCGGCCAGAAATGGGATGTACCCATCTGAACACCGAATTTACAACTAGCTTTAGCATTGAACAAGTACCACGAGCAGCTAGCACTAGCAGCTAGTTAGGGTGCATTGAGAAAGTATTGCTAGCACTTCATATCGAGACAGAGGATAACAGGAAGATAGAGAATTGAAGTGATCAGCTGTGGTTAAAGAAGGGTTGTTGCTAGAACCAATGTCTCGGCAAGCGGATTTGTCTTCAGTTGGCATTGGTTCATGAAAACGTCGAAGGCAAGCTGTAGCATCAATAAAGACAAGTCCACTCGTCGAAACATTGGCTCCAGTGACATCTCTGGTTGAACTACTGTTGATCACTAGCGAATCATGTTTTTCAAAAATGACGCGTACAAAAGGAGGACATTGTCCTTTGAAAGGTCAGGCTTTACAGTTGGTGCAGTGAAAGCAGTTCTTCATGAAAGGTAGCAGTTGCCAAGTGAGAGCATTGTTTGAATCCCTCCATAATAGTATCTCGACGGCTACCAGATTGTCTGTTGAAATTCCTTGGAATGTGACACAAGGTGCACTGCGTCGAGTGCTTGTGCAGGCCTAAATGTTTTATTCAAGGATGTACTCTTTCTTACTGAGCTGCGCTGGGCTTGATATCGGTGCACACGTCCAGCCATTCTTGCTTTAAAATTTGCTACCTACAAAGAATGTGTAAGTGGTGAGCCGTACCGAATTCATGTTGGCCCTGTGCGGGCTGAAGTTGCATAGTGTGGTGTGTGTAAAGGTACCACCGAATCTCATAATCACCGCAGTGTGCACAAGCTGAGCAACTGTGTCATATACTACTACTACTGTGTGGATAAAAGCGTGGTATGTACCCTCTGGGCACTGCCTTGTTATCAAAGAGGACAGGTATACCTGCTTATGGAGTTATTTCCATTAATTCAAGATCAGTTAATCTGACCTGAATTTTAATTTAACCCTGTACTAATGTCCCAGGAGAAACCAATGGTTTTCTAACTTCTTCCTATTCTAACATCAGATTATACAGTAATCCAAACCAATTTTTCATGTGTCGTTACAGTTAAAATCCACGGTATCATGTGTGTCAAGAAGTAAATAGTGTGGAGGCATCGCCTCTAAGTGTAGCCCATTGCCGCTCATGCAGTTGCATGACAGTAATTGAGACAGGAGATCCATGCCAACTAGAGGCAACATTTTGTGTAAGTTAGTGTGTGATAGAACATTTTAACGTTTGTCAAGTAGGGGTTATGCTCGGCCAAGCCGTCGTCGTACCGAGCCTTGTGAAATGCTAACATGCTGGTCAGTGTTCTTTGTGTTATTAAGATGGTGCGCACCAAGTACAGCACTTCTTTCTTACTTGCTCATTTATTTGAGCTTCTAATGCAGCAATTTCAAACTATGTGTCTTGACATGGAAGCAAGTATGTTGAATAATGCACATCTCATATTTTTTGTTCATTGCGTGTCTGCATGTCGAGCTGAGCTTGCAGATTCTGGTTAGTTCAAATAAAAAAAGTTGCGGGCACCATCTGATTTCAAAACACGCATGCAAAGCAACACCCACGAGGAAAGTGCTTTCGTTGTATTTACAGCATGGCGTCATTTGAAGCACGAAGCACAGTGGCTCCGCTCTGGTTCCAGCCAAAATATGTCCCATGCAATCAATTGCAGTTAAATTGGCCATTTCTCACAGTGTAAAATATATGCACCAGAAGTCAGTGTAAGATGCACTGCATGCCACCTGATACCAATGGCTGCAGTTTTTGTCAATCGAGGTACAGTTTGCTGTGTGCTTGCATTATAAGGGGTTTTTAACTTAGTGTGATATATGATATGTTACTGTGGTGTGTTAGTGCTGCTGTGCACGCACCAGTTTCTAGGATGCTACTGAAGACAAATCAAGAGAATGTTTGGTTATACTATCACTGTGTTCCGTGTTAGATGATCAAGTAGATGACACAGGAAATAAATATGCTTTTAGGGTGTTCATTGTCGCCAACGTATCGGTGGCATTAATGCTGCGGTGTCATCATCTAGGTGTTGATAAAAACTGTCCTGGCTTGGTACAGGCTTTGTAGGCCTAGCATAGTAGGCTTAGCATAGTAGGCCTAGCATGGTAGGCCTAACATATGTAATTGTAATAATACTTCCAAAACATTGCTTTGCTATCATCATAAGGTAAAACTGAGCAGTGGCTTATTTTGCCATTAATTTCTAGTTCATGACAAGCAGAAAGCATGAATACAGATCAGTGTGGGCACTTCAAGCCATGTTGTTGCTCAATTGCAGCGACCGGCAGTGGCCACTGTGGTTCTGCATAGCGTAGGACACACGTGCCCCATGGGCCAACCATATCACAGTAGCATATTGCATATCACGCAAAGCAAGAGCTCTCTAATGTTTAGCACCAAGTATAATATTATGGCATATCTCTAGCACCAGCAGCGTAGTGTTTGGGTGTGCACCGTTCTTCATTAGAAATAAGCACTTGTACTTGCACGTGTTGCTGCCATGTTTTGGCCAATTCTAGTATAGAGATTCCTTTTTTTGCAATTGCAATGCTTATTACAGTGAGGCTGAGTCTCTTGTGGAAGTAGGTACCATGACAAGTGAAGCACTGTAAAGGGCAGTGTGCCATTTCTTTCCAGTATTAACAACATTGTAAGGTGTTCTCGCTTTAACTCTCAGTGTGAACTAAACCAGCACTTTATTTTTGCCAGAGTGATTCGATCACTTATTTTTGCCATAGTCAATCGTTTATATTACAAGACAGCGATTGAAATTTTTTTCAGACACCGTTCAGCTCGGAAGTTTTGTAAATCTAGGAAGATTGTATACGCTATTGTCCTTGGGAAGCAAGAAGATTTTAGCTCTTCCTTTTGAGTTAGTCATCTTTGGAGGCCATTACTAATACATTATCCAGAGACACGAAACAGCCAGCATACTTGATAAGCTGTGGCATTGCAGAGTAGGTTCATTGCTACTTGTGTATAAATGCACCAAACGTCCGACGTCTCTTTTGTGGAGTGAAACCATTTTTTGCTGCCTGAATGCACCGTTTCTGAATGCTGCACTGACGTAGTTTGGATTGTACTGCGTAGTAATTTTGGATGTAAATGTGCAGAAGCCAACTTAGCACCCGAAAGTTTGTTTCAGCCTGTGTTTTGTGCTTTTCAAGTGGAATAGTCGTACTTGTATAATTTTGCACCCACCATGGCAACTCTGATGAGTGGTAGGTCATAGCTGAATGATTCCTAACTGTAAAGGAACAGGTGCCTAGTTGAAGGATGTGCTTGTCAGAACTTTGGTGCTGTCTGTTTGGATAGGCCCCTGCTTGTCACTGCCATTTCCAGCATTTTTTACACTAAAAGCAATGTTGGGCCAGTGTGTACCATTAACGTGAACCTGACTGCCTGGAGCAAAGTGCCGGTTGTTGCGACTGGGTGTCTTCTAACGAAAGATGTGGATCAGTTAGTTATTTGGCTTTTCCTGAATGCGTGTGTGCGTGCATGTGTGCACATGAGTTTCGAATAGATCCCCCTTTTTTTCTCATGTTCAACAGTTCTAGGTTCAGTAATTAAAAGCAGCAAGGAACGGTGAGGATTACTTATCAGAATTTGCAACAGTTCTGAGAATTTAATCGTTTTCAACTCTAGACCAAGAAAGGTGGAGTCCAAGCACATCTGTTTTTCTCGCATTGAAGTTCAAAATGGGTAACTTGCACCGACTCAGCCGACATTCTATTTTGCTTAAGTTCCTAGAAGTGGAACATGCATCGAGGCCCAAGAGCATTAATTTTTACACAGATGAACACCTTGTTTGGAGCTTGCGAGCTAATTTACGTTCTTCTAATGGCAATACGACTCATTCCCGTGAAGTGTCTTTCGCGCCTTTGTCTTGGCCGTCCGTCCTTAGCACAGTCTGGCAGGAACAGAGCTAGACCGTGCTGCAAGCGAGGAAAATTCCATGCTTTCAGCTTTGTGATGTGTTCTTTACTAAACCAATGGGATGCCGTCACCAGATATATTATCAGAAATTGCAATCTTCTCATCATTCCTTACATGTGCAAAATTGTTTGCTGGACCAGGAACGGTGTAAATCAGTATTAAGGTCTGTTTTGTCTTTCTTTTTGCCTTATAAGTGAAGAAGAAGAATGAGGCTGTCCGATGCACACACTCTGGCCTCTGGTGCCACTGAGCATTCTTCAATATCCTTTAGAGGTTTTGGTTTGGTTGTTTTATTGAAAGCTGTTCCCACTTAACATCTAAAAAAAAAGGCAGGAGTCGGGGGAAGATGGACGATTGTATGAATGTCCTAATGAAACTTTACTGCAAACGAATCTCTCACCCGCATGTACGAAGAAATCTGAACTC
The DNA here is from genome assembly GCF_013339695.2 of Rhipicephalus sanguineus. NCBI lineage: Eukaryota > Metazoa > Arthropoda > Arachnida > Ixodida > Ixodidae > Rhipicephalus > Rhipicephalus sanguineus. The sequence goes on along the minus strand of NW_023615595.1, from coordinate 43,608 downwards.
TCATGAGGCTACATCTTATACTTCAAAATTTGATTTCGTGTTCTAGACTCCCGTATGGCACTGCTTGTTTCAAATAGTTACTTTGCAGTCCCAGGGAGACAGGCAGCACCAAACAGATGGGAACAGGTGTTATATTGTCAAAGTGAAGGGACCAGCGTAAGATCATGTGCTGGATCAATGACAGCACCAGGTATACATGATTCTTATGTGCCAAGTCTGGTCAATTGATTACTTGCAGTCACTGTCAGCTTCTACAAGATTTTTCTCATCTTGATTAGTCATTTTTAACTAATTTATACTGATCTTTCTCACGTGGAACTTATGAGATTGAATGCTAAGGGGTAAATGAAAGCTAAAGAGTCAGCTACGGAAGTGGTTACTGAATGGTTTTATTTATGCCTTGTGACCTTGGCCATTTGTCAAGTTTTTTTTTTTTTTCTTCTCTGTCGACGATGTCTTATTCTGGAGGCAACATTGTAGTTGGGCGTTTCTGGAACCCGAGCAGTGACTACAAACGATGAGACCACAAAAGCAAGTGCGAGTTTGTGGCATGATCAAGGCATAAAACGTCACTAAATCATGATTCTTGTCCTGTTGATCAACTTTCAGAACAATGTTTGTCATGTTCATATAATATAAAAAGGCCACTGTGGTCCCCATTTTTTTGCTTTTGTTTGTTTGTTTCGGAGATTAACACATCATGTATTCATTAAAAAATTTAAAGCTTGCCTGAAGGTCTCTTCAGTAACATACTCGTTGGTCAAATCATTTAAGACAATTATGTACCACTCAGATGTCTCAGCATTCAACTTTTTCACTTTGGTTTTCATGGCTACACTTGTAAAGTTTTCTGGGCTTCGTTATTAATACGCATAACTCTATGAATGCGCGTGTCAGTAAGGGCTGACCTCATTTTTAATGTCCTGAAGAACAGTTTCTCAAGTTCGTCAATTTTTGGTGTTGTTTTTTATTACATTGGTAGTTGACTGCCAGTACGGGCATCTTGAGCCAGAATATTTCAGTCTGCCCTGATGATGCATTTAGGCTATGATCTGTGTTGCACGTGGCGTGTTATTTACTAGTAAGGTACAGTGTTAACTTCATTTCCTATCCTATTGTGTTCAAACCTGACAGCTGTAATTCACAGCACACCTTTTTGTCTGTGGGTCATGTGGACATTTGGGACCAGTTTGAGAAAAGCTTGATCACAGGATTTGCAACAGCAAACTTTCTTTGAAATTCGTGCTGATCATGCTGAACAGAACTGTGCCCACAGCTTGAGAGTTGAGTAAGGTGTCTTAAAATGTCTCTGGATGTTTAATAGGCATAACAAGATTTGCACAAATTTAAAAATTACGTCCAAAAGTGTTTGTAAGGTATTTGGTTCTTGCGTATGCTCTATCAGCTATGGTTTTGCAGAGTTGTATCTGTTATATTAAAAAGAAAAGAAAAAAATGGGCACTTTTGACCACACAACCGCATTAATAACAAATATCTGTTTTGTTAAGTTTGTGAAACTATTGAGGACAAAATTAAAGTTCCGCAGCTGTAAGTTTTTGTAATGAACTTCCTCATTGAAATGTTGCTGGTCTTACTTGAGTTATACTACTTTATCATTCCCCCCCCCCCTTTTTTTTTTTTGATAAACACACTTGCTTTAACTCATCCTATCAAAGCTTGGTGCAGTCACTTTTTCCAGTACAAGGATTTTTTTATTATTTTGATACACGTACAATAATTAGAAGTCTGATGACATATGGTTGTATTTCTTTTACATCTTTAGCATTTTTTTACTAATTTATTTTTTGTTTCTTGAAAAACTAAAAGTAAACTGCCAACTAACCCAATGTCGCACCTTGCTGCAGAAAGAGACTTCTTCTTTTGCTGCTGCAGACCATTTTTGTGTAACTGAGGCCTATTTTTAAAGTTTCTTAATTGTGATTAACTTTTCTTTTTTCTCTTACTGTAGATTTATATAGGGACCATTAGAATTATTTTTACCTTACTCTATAACCTAAAACAGCCAAAATAACTAATACATTCACATCTTTGCATTGTGTTTCCAAGTATATCTGCAGGGTTTGTAGTGTTAAGTGCTTTAGCTTTTAAAGGTGACGTGCATGTAATGGTGCAGACAAATGTTATTGTGACGTGTGAGCTGTGGCCAGACTGCATTCCAGTGCCCTCGTGAGTGAGATGAACATTAAAGCACACATGCAAGCCTTCAAGCACTGATCAGCAATTCACAGCTCTCAGTGAGAACCAGTGAATCAGATCTTCATTAGCGGCATCTGCAGCTGAACAATTGCTAGTGTGATGGCAGTAGTAGCATAGCTGTTTCTGCAGTATGTATGCACTAGACATGCCATCATGACATAAGCGACTGTGGCTGTGCTCCGAGTGTCATTACGCTCCCGAGTGTTCAGATGCAGAAACTGAAAACAACTCTCCAACCCACTGGTAACGAAATAGATTAGGAAGTGTGAACTGGCTATCAGCCCTGGCCTGCGCGCATGTGTGATCTCATTTTTAGATTCTCCCCGATGCTGCTAAAGGGCACCGGGATGCAGTTTCTCCAGAACTCGTGTGTTCAAAATACCTTTGCCTATGCCCGTGCAGTTTCGGAAAGAAGAAATTAATGAGACATTGTCATATGCAAAAGAAAATTGCTGTCTATGACTGCAAGTTTGTCATGCCCCCTCAATTCCGTATCGCTCTGTATTTTACCAATATTGCCATTGTCGTAATGACTTAAATTTTTCTGTTGTGCAATATGTGCAGTGCCGTCATATATGGCAGAGAACATTGTCTTTGCAGTAAATATAATGAATTATCAGTTGTGATGAAGTAAACGTAGGATAGTCTTGCCAATAAAAACAATGCTGCAAATATACGTTTATGGCAAATATTTTTATACAACGAAACCGTTTCCATGTCAGATGCGACTTCATTATGAGGTTTGACTTTACTAATGACTTGAGGTCACCAGATGCATGTTTAAAATTAAAAGATTAATGTTTTACTAGTTCCTCATTAATAACACTGCATAATGGGTCAAGGATTAATGCTTAGAAGCAATTGCTAATTGAATGTTCTGTGCCATATAAGGCTGTGCTGCACAACTAACGTGTCGGTTATGCCTTTTGTGTTCATGTGTGTGTGTGTGTGTGTGCATGAAAAATAGAAATCAGCGTACAGCTGGCTTTTTGATCAGCGTTTAATGCAACGTCAAAACGGGTGCTGCTATGTTTCTTATTTTAATTTAACTTTTTTCCATTGCACGTTAGGAGTGTACAGCGCCTAGCCAGTGGTGTAATGAGTCTGATCAAAAGAGTACATTGTACACAACTGTCGTGGCAAGTGGTGGCATGTAGATGACGCCAGATTTTTACAAGCAATAGTGGTGCGAACGCTCCTACTGAACAGGGTGGGAGTTGCTGTATTGCATACGAAGGTGTGTGTGTATATAATATATGACCTTGTAACAGTGTTTGTGTGTGTACATAAAATTTTGAATAAAGACAACACATTTGCTATATGCCCATGCACTTGTTTCATGTCTGTAGATGTGGCACACTAGCTCCAGTCCTGCCTTCTTACTTGGCTTGTCTTGCGGTACCATACTCTTAAAGGGGTCATGAAGCACCCGTCGGGCTTGGTGAGAAAACACATCCTGTGAATTGCAGACACTGCTATGAACATCTCAGCCTAATTTTGCGGTCGCGTGCTGCAAGGAGTTTACAAGCAGAGCGCAAAGTTCCCATTTTCTCAGGAGCTCGCTTTTCATACAGAGGCCGGTACTCACACTCTTTGAAGCTGCTGGTGCCCACTGTTTGACGTCAAACATCAGATAGCATGCTATTGGGCAACATCTGGCGTAAATCAAGAGGGTCGTTTGGATCAGATGTGCTTCTTGCCACGGGATGCCGCCACATGCTGGCGCAGCGCTCCATAATCTGCTAACATTACACAGTGAGCCACACTCGCATGCTTGAATCGCACCGGGAGAGCGATCGTGTTTCATCATGTGCACTCAAGGTCATGATGTGTGCAGATGTAACTTTCCCCCGTGCTGTTCCTCCCTGTGTAGCTTCCAGCGCGCTTCGCGGTATGAGAGAAGAGAGAAGGCACTTGAAGCGCGCGACAAACCCCTGTAACTCCATTCGTTCTTGACTGATTCGAGAAATTTTTGCGGCAATCTATTCGTGAGGCAATAAACTGTGATACAGAGGTCATTTGATGATTTCTTGGAAAAGTGGTTAATGACCCTTTTTTGAGGAAGGCTCAAATTTCCATCGTCGCTTGTGTCAGTCAACAGTCGCATGACTTTATGGAGGCAGTCCTATTAGGACACGAAAGGAGGACACAGACTCCTTCCATCATGCGTTCTGAACATGGGTTGTGGAGATATCTCCTGTAGTTTTTGGCCAAACCTGATAAAACTAATTAGATCTGTTTATTTTTTATGCTGATTTCAAATATGCAATAGTTTTGCTTGTAGGTCACCTACTTCAGGAGACAGACAAAGCTGCCTCTCTTTTGTTTCTGGAGGCAGCAGAAAAAAAAAGAATGTTCAGCAGAAAGCAAATATTATTAAATAGCTATATATTATAGCACAGTAAGTGCAGTGCTGCAAACAGTTTTCATATCGTCATAACTAGAACTAGTCATTGAGCAGATGGTCACAATTCAGTGTTTGTGCTGTAACTACCATAAAGAAAAAACAAAATCAAACTTTAGAATTGCATGCGGACAAAATGAGAATTCTGCTCTCGGCACTTTATGGTACACAGTTTGGGCTTTACGTTAACAAAAATTTATAGCTGCCCCTGTTCTAGATCGTGAGGTATCGCTCACACAAACCAAATAAGTGTCCTAAAAGCATTTCAGATTCAGCTAATACACATCGCATAGATATACACTGCAGATGAAATACTGATCTTTTAAAAATTAAGTAAGGCATTACATGTGAAAGAATAGCTGTACGTTTCAATAATATAATAAACAGCTTTTTTTTTCTTTGATTTTTTGGTCTTTACAACTCATGTCCTCCTTCATATTTCTGCCACATACTATAGCATCTTTATAGTAAGCAATCTAGTGCCACCTGAAAATGTCCATAATTCGTCTAGGCCAACACTGGCCAGATGTAGAGTAACCAAATGAGGACTGGATTGGGCCAAGCAAGGCAAAATAGATTGGCTTTAGTAAGGGAATTGACCTCAGCTTGCTACTGCATCACTACAGCTACTGGCAAACATTTTGCCTTGCATTATCTAGCATAAGTTTCTTAATCGATCCAATCCGATTGACAGTTGGAAGAAAAAAGGTTGTGGTAGAACACATCAATTGTGATTGTCAAAAAATTCTAGCTTCTTCGAAATCTACCAAAATTTTGTTGAGTGTTTATAGCAACATTTTGTTAATTACGATAAGTGTAATTCCATGCCCTTTTGAGTTATGTGGTTAGATACACAACCAAGCACGAATTCAAGTACTCTTGCCACCTTTTTTCGTTCTGTCGTGTAAACGAAAGGTGAAAATAAAAAGACATGATTGATTGATTGAAGTATCGTTACTGCAAAGAAGCGAACGCTGGAAAGAAACGGATGGTAGATATGCTGACGTTTCATTTTGACAGGCATTCAGTTCTAGCATGAACACACATAGGACATGAGAGAATATTGAAGTGTTCGTAAATGTACTGCAGTGTACAGAACTCTGACGTGCAGAGTACATTTGCTTCAGCGACTGTCTTGATGGTACCACATTGTGTTGCAGAGTTTAACCAGAGATAAAGCTCATTAAACTGGTGAACAGGGCAAGTTTGTAAGCATTCAACATTACAGAGAGCATGAACAAAGGGTGACAGAAGGCAGGATGAGTGTTTACTGGTAACTGAACAAGTTTCTTGTGCAATGAACATACACTCGTCAAGGTTAAAATAAACACAAAAAGGCACTGACGTTTCGGGGCCCGTACGGGTCCCTTGATCACAATGAAGATGTCAGCGTGGGCATGCGGCTATTTATGGGTCAGGTGGCGCAACGTGCGGGTGTATATCTCTGGTAGATTGCCCTTTGTCCTGTTTATTGTGCGGTTAGTCGACTGAATATAAACAAGTTTCTTTATTTGAAATTAACATATATACTTCGAGGTTTGCACCTGTCGAGTGACAGTACGCTGATAAAGTCACAATTACAAGATAGGAAATTATCTGCTGTTGTGCACATTTAGGCTCAAGAAAACTATCGCGTAACGGTGCAAAGTCACAGAAACAATTAGGGCAACTACGCACTTGTGGTGCGAAGACTGACAAAGTGGCGAAGCTGGTGGTGTTGCCCTCTCCTCAACCCCACTTCCCTTTCCCACTCATTGCTATACTATGCTGTGCTTTACCCTCTCCCTCCTCCTCACCCACACTTCTCTTTCCCACCCCTTACTATACCATACTATGCGTGGCTGTGCTTGCTCTCTGTTTTTTCTACCTCTTTTCTTGTGTCTGTTTCTTTCTCTATCTTTTTCTCCCTTTCTCTCTCTCTGTACTTGTTCTCTTGCCCATCGGAGTTACACTCAAACCTCATTATAATATCTGTCACATCTGCCACGAAAATAACTTCGTTATATCCGAAAATTCGTTATATACGTTTATTTGTAACACTGTATCTATGACAAGACTATTCTTCATTTACTTCGTTATAACCGATAATTCGTTATATCCGTGTTCGTTATATCGAGGTTTGAGTATATTTCATCGCACGCCAGACAAATCGGCGCACATGTTCTGGGAGCGAAGCAGAAGTGGGCAAAAAGGATGAAGACAGCATGTGCTGGTTCATCATGATGATAGTTTTCAGGTCACGCTACGCAGCATAATGAAAAACCTTAACAGCTGTGCTGTAAAACCTGGGACACACGCGTGTCCATATTCTCTTCTATTTGAAATTCCTTGCCAATTTCTCATGCTAACTGATCCACAAGTTTAATAAAATCCTGGCTTCATCCTGCCTCGGGCTGCAGCTGCTCTGCTGACTTTTTCGAGAGAAGTTGGAAGTGGGTATTCAAATAAAAGCTTTTTCAGCTATCTGCAAGTGCTCATCCTGTCTTCTGCCATCTTTGTATGTCTACACTTTTCATAATTATTAATCAGAGGACATGGAGCTGTCGTTGTGTGACCAACCGTATTCTACTTTAGCAGCTGTCATAAAGCATCAAAAATGACATTACATGCTGCATTTTATATTTGTTCCTTTGGTGAAAACACCGACAAACAAAAGCATTTCTAGCTCATTGTGGCTGTGGGCAGTCTTTGGACCAAAAATGTTCCTTTTCAAAGAGGTGACGTCTTCAATACTTTGGGCATATACTGTCGCCATTGGATAGCTGCGATTGGTGCCACCTAGCGATCAGGTGCATTTGCGGCAACAAGTCATCGGGTTATAATTACCTGATGAGGGCCAATCTCAGCATCAATATAAGGTCTTTGGCCCATATAAGTGTATGTCTGCTGGCCAAGATCGTTGTTCAGGATTGTGTTAACCGAAAAATCTTTACTATTCTGAGGCTTATTACTAGACGAAAGCATACATGTAAGCTGGTTTGCAAGCTGTGTCCTATCATGAGAGACATTGACTATAATGAATGAATGTGGAATGGGCATGCGTTAGGCAAAAAAGAAAAGTTTCAGTACAGATTAAATGTGAACGCACGACAACACGTATAATCTGTCTCTTTGTGCTACAGTGCAATTATTTCAAGGCAATGTTTAACCAACTGCCCCTTATTAATTGCTGCTCTATGACAGTATTACAACTTTATATTCTGGCCAATGTTTTGGGACATATTGCATTCTTACTTCTTTCTGAGATTCAGGTCCTTAATTGACAGTTTATATAAACACATTCCGTTGGACACCATATAACTTGGGTCGAAACATCGTCTGTCATCTTTTGCTGTGCCAATAAATAAAATTATTTTTTGTGAGTTCAGTTCATGCATTAGTTGTTTCACCTTTCTGCATTGTTTGATCACCATTTTCTAGCTTATTATGAACCTGAATAGATTTCTCGCTGCAGTTCACTGAGAACCTCATTGATACGTTCCCGTTTCACACATTTCCTGGTGCCAACGTTTCCAATATTGTCATCAAGCGAAACCGCATGATGTTTCAGTGAATTCGTATTGTACGTTTTCCCAGATAGCCCTCTATTTTCCCACTTTTTTTTTTAAACGTATGAACGAGGTTCTACTAGCTGTGTATATAACCTAGCCAAATACGGTACATATACACAACAATCATTAATTAATAATAGTGTGAGCCTGGGCTTATTTCTTTTTTTTAAAAGAAAGGTATTATGCATAAATGTATTACACGTGCTTTAACTCGAGTGGTTCGTCCTGTGTGCGTCGTCAGGTTTTTTTTCTCTCTTCATTTTTTCCCTCGTTTTTATGTCTACTTGCATCCGTATACTTTAATGCTCACTCCGGCGAGCCCTGTATATCGTACAATCTACTCGCCCTATTTCAGCGCCTTCGGCTGCACAGCTGTGCGTTGAATGCGGCCTTGCATTGCGAGCCCACGCGTACGTGCTTGTGAGATTACCGCATCGCCCGAAGCTATCGATGCGTAAAAAGACCCGTGCGACCGAGCCTTCGTTGTGGGAAGCGCAAAAAAAACTGGCTACCGCGTGTCCCCAAAAATACAGCGCTTTGCGGTCGCGATATGTGTACGCTGTCCGATTGAACCTTAGCGCAGCGCCGACTGGCTGGTAAGCCGACCGCCTCGGCGGAGCTGGAATTTAAAGGGCCGATCCTTTGGTTGTATTCTTATCTTTGGCCGGTCTCCCATTTCCGTCTGCTACGACTGGCGCTACAGGTTGTTGTTCGCTCGGACGTGACTGCGTCCTCAGTTCGCTCGATTCAGGCGTCTCCTCCGCGCAGCTACCGCTTAGCGCACGGCGTAGCGCGCGCAACTCTGCGAGCGTGACGTCAGAAAAGTTTTTCGCGACGACGGCGTTCGAGCACGGGGCGAGGACCGGAACGAGTTTGTTGGGGTCACGTGACCCGAGCGCGACTGTCCGACGACGGCGGCGACGGTTTTTGTTGCCTACGCTACGCGTAAACGACCGTTGTCAAGGCACAGAACACGGGCCCAGAATGCCGGAGAGAGGTCGTACGACAGCCCTAAGCTCACGGAGACTGTCCGGATCTCTGGCGTGCGCGTGGGTCCAGCGAACGCGACGGTAGCCGCGAGCGGGATGGACAACTTCATCGAGTTTCGAAGTTTGGAAAGAGTTTTGGCAATATGGCGACGCTCTGTCCTGTAACAACAATGCTACACGGCCGCTCCCGTGGACGTTGTAGTTATCGGAGGAACGGAGGAGACAGTCGATCAGTGAACAACGACCGGATACGCGAAACTTCAGTGTGACTGTCGGGTGCCTGTCGTCGTCGTCGCGTTAACCCGTCCAGGAGAAACTAACTGTGTGATGTTCTGCGCGCGAGTTTTTGTAGTACTACATCGTCAACCCGTACAACTTGTGTGTGATTGTGATAAGAAGTGCGCGTGTGTGGAAGGACGCATCACGGTTTGTGGAAGTACCTAGTGAACCGCCGCCCTGCGACGGCAACAAAACAACGACCATGGTCCATCTCTGCCTTTTCTTTTGCACGTTGCTGTGCACGCTAGGAGCTGGCATCGCGGAAAACGGTAAAGGAATGCGCTTCCGGATTTAGTTATCTTATGCTTGTTTAATCCTGTTTGTGAAAGCCGCTTGTTTATCCGTGAATGTAGTACGCTTCCATAAAGGCGCAGCCCTGCGTAGGGATTGATTTCTGATCAGACGTGCGCGGTAATACAAAGATAAGCGAAACTAAATAGTGGGCGCCCAGTTAGGAAAACAAGAATTGCGGTTGCTGTCGAAAGAAACAAGTAAAAACTTGATTCCTGGACGACCCACTGGACAGGCAAAACAGGAAACTCGTTATGATAACATGTAGGATAACTAGCGAGGTACAGGTACGAACTAAATGCGCAGTCTGAAAGCCTTGAGAATGGCACAAGACGTATAGTCATTTATTAAAAGGATGAGCTATTCGAGCCTGGTGGTTTTCTTTAGAGAACTGAAAACATGTGAAAGCCCTGAGGGGTAGGAGTTGAAAAGTGATGCTTGAAGGGTTCTTCTTCTGCAATTGAGGCTTTGAAGAATAAGTGCTCTGTGATAATGATTACAGGGGGCGAGGTGACCGTCGCAGCTTAAATTGGCTGTTTGGGTTCACAAGGATAACGGCTATCGTAGTGGGTGTGGTGGAAAACATACGCAACTGTACGGATCAGCTTGTAAGCTGTGGAGGTAGCAAAATTTAGTGACAAGTATGTGAGTCTCTAGCGCGTCAAATGTTGGAAGCATGTTTTAGTGTCAGTGGTTTTTGTTCGAAGAGAAGGTACCGAGCATGAATCCAGCTGCTAACTTTTGTAATAACCATGTAGTATTAGCTGGCTTATGTTGGCAAGGATAGCACATGACACTGGCCACATTCTAGTTTTGACAGTACATACAAAAGATTTTAAAGCAAGAAGCTTGAAGAAGGTACAAAAACATGTATAACAGATCCGCAGAAAGAAGCCAATGATTACAGTGTATGCCGGCAAATAGCTGGCAGTGCTTGGTAGTGGCAAAACGTAACCTAAAAAAGAGAAGGATTGGGATTATTGCAACTGTAGTGGCACCAAGCCTAATACATAGTTCTCACTTGATGATACAGGCGCAGCTTCTGTTTGTGCTAGTACCTAGATATGGCAGCCACAGTGATGTGGTTGCCCTGTATTATCATATGCACATTGTTAAGTTTTTCAAGAGTGACTGTTCTTTATTTGATTATCTTATGGCAATCTGCCGGGGTTTGGTTTATGCTGACAAAGCTGTACTTTAGCAGCTCTGCGCATTTAAGCCAGAGCACGAGAAAAGAACATGCAGGCAGGAGCACACATCACCTTGCGGTTGCTTGTGTTCAAGATATGAGAAATGAACACTTCTTGTTTATGCAGCATCCCAACGTGCTAGTACCGCAGGATGGCGACCATGATGACATCGAATAAAATTACCTATAAACTGAATGGGATTGCTGAATGAAATCCCGAGAGACAGCCCACCTAAAATTGAGAGATCTGTTGAAAATATGAGGTGGGCTAACTTATTGTGGGCAGCAAAAAAAGAAAGAAAAAGATGTGAAAAATGTATAGCAGCCAGAGAACACAGGCTTAATAGCACTGAATTCATTTGTTGTCAAAACCATTGAACAAACAGTCGCTCTCGCTGTCAAGCAAAAGGTTGACAACCTCATCACACGCGGTGTTCGACATTGTTGGTAGAACAGTGGAAGAGGAGACCGCTGAAGCATGCCGCCCACTAAGCTCTCCATCTTCTGATCCATTGAGGGCAGTTGATGTACTTTAAAATGGTCTGGGAATGAGCCTGCTGGTATGGTTTCATGACTTCAAAACAGCGCGAAAAACAAAGACACAGCATTTGGTCCTGTCTGTTCTTCTCGTGTCTTCGTTTTTAGCAGTTTTGTAGTTGGTCGATATATCGCACCGCTTGGAGAAGCTTATCACCAAAAGGGACCCATTGTCAGGGTTGGGTTATCTATCGGTGTTCTTGAAAAACTAGAAAATCACATAAAAAACAGGGGTGGGGGAATCTCTCGGCATTTTACGGTAGGCTACCTGGATGGCATGGCCAAATGGTGATTGCTGTGCCAGAGAGAATGTGCAGAAAGGCAGGGAGCTTAACAAGAGGTAGTTTGGGTTGGCTGCCTTTTAGGGGGGAAGGGGGTGAACCAATAGAAAGAGAAGGTGAACGGAAGAGAGTTGAGCACAAGTAAAAGAACCATGTGCGCTGAACCGGAGAGCAGTCCGTGCTGTTAAAATCTATCGTAAAGGCTTGGGACCTTGGAAATAGAGCAGATGAAGCCTTCTTCGTGGGAGCACTGTCCTGGATCATTTTGTTCTGATAGTGCACAATTGTTTAAGCGGTCTGTCACTGTGCATGTCGCCTGTGTCATGGCACTATTGCTTGGGCCAAAAAAGGCAGAAGTTCAGGGGAAGATGGAAGCTTAAAGAGAGGAAAAGTTGATGAACACAGGGTGTCACTGGAGCCGATGTTCCAACAGGCGGGCTTATCGTGGACAAGCATCCTTGAAGAAGACATGGCCGCTTGTCGAAACATCGGCACCGGCGACACCCGGTGTTCACGAATTTTCCATAGCATTGGCCAACACAGATCATGCGTGTCTCGGGATAGCCACATGTGGCACTGGTGGCCACTCCAGTTGTGGCACTGCATTGCGTTTGTGCATCACAAAATAACAAGCAACCTAAATAGTGGTGGTCGAGCATGGGTTTTTGTAGGGACCAATGTAATCCAATGCCAAACAAAAGAAAAAGAATTTAATTTTAGGGTTTTGTGTGCTCAAACCATGATGAAAACCGTGATACGATTATAAGGCATGCTGTAATGAGGAACTTTGAATTAATTTTGACCATGCTGGCTAAATCTTAAGTACACATGTTTTTAGCACTTGACTCCCCTTTAAATGAGTCTGTCATGGCCTGAAATCAAACCCGTGACCTATTTCTTAGCAGTGAAACACCATAGCCGCGATGGGTGACTCGTTTCAAAGAGTTTTTGAGACACAGAAAAAAATTCTTAAGCTATGTATTTAAGGGCCTTTGTAACATAAAAGCAGGTGCAGGGAAAATAAAGGAGTGCTGGCTCCATTTTTCGAAGGCGAGTTTACTCTGCCGTAGATGTCTCCCATATACAGAGACTGCTTTGAGCAAGTGTGGAAATCAGTAAATGCTGATAAGATATTTATTTTGACATTAAAGTGGATTTCCACATGGTGCACCAACCAACATCGACACTATTGTGACTCGGGCTACAGTGTCAATTCTGGTGACTTCATGCACCAGTGTGGCTAGTTGTGATGACGTCAGGTACCAAAACTTTCAACACGGCCGCTTGTGTGTCACCAATGGAGCCACGGAGCAGAGCGGCCATGGAAATATCGCAATATCTTGCGTGAGCACGTGATGAGAAGCTCATACAGTGTCCTGAGGTCAGGGTACAGTAGGAAATGAAATTAACTTTTAAAAACATAATGTGATTACTTTCTCACGGTTCACTCACACTTACCAATACATTTTCTCAACTCTTGAGGCCTTTCATTTGATGCAAAAAAAAAATGACAACTGAAAATTTTCGTGTCGGTACCCATTGGCTTTAGACTATATTGTGTATGTCTTCTTACTTCACTGCTGCGTGTTTTGTTTGCAGACCACCAGCAGTTGCTGTCCCCACGCTTCCTGACCCCGCCCTCGGGCGGGTACGTAGGTCTGGGCGAGAAGCGAGCACTGCGGTGCGAGGCGGTCGGGGCGCCCGCACCGCGGCTGCGGCTGCTCAAGGATGACCAGCCACTCACCAACTGGACCTCCCTGCGGCTGGTGCATGTGCTCAGCAACATCGGCCTCTCTCAGGCTGGTGCCTACCAGTGCTTGGCCAAGAACACGGCCGGGGCAGTGCTCAGTGCCAAGGCCAAGCTGCAAGTTGCACGTGAGTGCTGTGCTGCGCCCTTGCTTCTTGTGTGCACGAGTGCCCGGCTTTTGTGCATGCTTAACACTTTGCGACACGCGTTATGATCGACTGTCTATAAATGCGTGAAAGTTGCCTAATTTGATGCCAAGGTTCTAGAGAACCAATTTAAAGCGAGTGGAAGTGTTAGAATAAATTATTTTGTATTTTATAGCAATTACTTAAAAAATTCTTGGAACATGGGGTGTCGCTGAAGCCAACGTTACGACAAGCGGACTTGTCTTTTTCAAGCACTTACCCTTTCCTTCTCTTTTGTTTGGGTTGGAGGAGATGGTACGAAACGTGCACATGCACGCGCTAAGGTAGGCAATGGCAGCCTTGAAAAGACAAGCCTGCTTGTCGGAACGTTGGCTCCAGTGACAACCCATGTTTCAAGGTTTTTTCATCGCTTCAAGATTCTGTTTTCAACCTTATAGCAATTACTTGTAGTTAAAAAGTAATTGATGATCTCAATATTTTATAGTTAGTCGTGCCATATTTCTTTATAAAATGAATTCAATGACCCTACTCAAATCACATGCAACAGTTATTTGATGGTGATAAGCATTCTTAAAAAGGTTGTGGGGATTGAGGCTTGCCCGTCGCCATTGCGCGAGTTTTTCGCCTATTTCTGCCATCCTCATGTCCGATCATGCCGCTCCCCTCCTCCGCCGTCCTACGGCGCTGGGCGAGCGGGGATGACGTTAACCCCCCTCACCCCGGCGCTGGATCTCGACGGTGGCGCCGCGTTCGAGTCTCGTGAGACGTTTTGCGCGGCGGGAGGGAGACACTCTCTGGACCTCGTAGGGTAAGCACGCATTTTCTTTCCCTTCCGTCGGCTCCTTTGTTTGGGCTCGCTCGGACGGAGTTCGCTAACGGTGCCTTGCGCCAGCGGCGAGCGCTTACCTTACGTTGTCCTTTTCCGAACGCTAGGCTGAAGAGCGGTGCGGTGCATTCGCGCGTGGTCATACTACGCCGAAACCATACCTATCGAAGCCAACGCGAGCGGAGTTTGCCCTTGCTCGAGCGATCGGGCCCTGTGGTCGCAGATCGTAAGAGTACGCAGCATAGTCGCGAGGGACCGTTTCCCTCAGCGGCGTGTCGCCGTGAGCCCTTTTGCCTGCGGAGACGTCCTCGCGGCACCCTTTGTGTTGTACTTTCGCCCGTGGCGTGGTTAAGCCTGTTTTGCTTCTCCCGCCGCCTTTGGGAGCAGGCGTTGTACTGCGTTTGTGGTGTTGCCGCAGGCAATAAACTGTTGCGGATTTTTTAGAGCAGCACTGTGTACTTGCCGCGCTACGCTCGGCACCTTGTTTGCGCTCGAACATACGTGTGCAGCGGCGCGCTAGTTTACGCGAGGCGACGGCAGACACGGCCCTGTGGCTCGCTAAGTCCGAACCCACGCTAGTGGCCGTACTCCTGTGAGATACATGCACACTACAAGGTAAAAAAAATATTTTGAAATTTTTGTCGAAACGCGATACGTCCAGCATCTGTTTAATTGTGGTACTGTATTCACCAGAGTGATAGTGTGTAGAAAAATGTGTCACCCAGAAGTGGCCTAAAGAGACTTTAGGTAACACAAATGTTTAATTTACCATTAGCTCAGCATTTGTGGTCTCTTAATTGGCAGGAGTGCACAGAAATGGCAAAATTGTCACGTCTCCAAATGTGGAGGCTGTGTCGTAAAGGGTTAATCAAGAAACCATAATTATCTCAGTTTCATGCATAATCGGTCACACTGATGCGGTCAGCAGTTCTGCTTTGCCATGTGCCATTGCACTTTGGAATGGTCTTCCTCATAACATTACTGACCTTAACAACTCGATAACTCTCAGACAAAAAAGTTGGTGCGATATTTGGCTTACTTTGCTAACAACCAGCATTTGTTTTAGTTCTGTAGTTCTCAACTTTATTGTTATGTTGTTATGTAAGAATTCATGCTAAATTTGTTGCTTTACTGTACACTGATAAGCACCCATGTGTTAGTTCACCTTCGTTTGTTTTATTTATTTCATGTTCTTTTTAGATTATTTAATTCTCGTTCTGTTGATAGTTATGTCGCTGTATAACACGTTTATTGCTCCACAATCTGTATGCCCCCCTCACACAGTACTCCTTCTGGAGCCTGTGGGGTATATGAATGAACAAATAAATAAATAGCCTATTTCTTGTGCTTAATTTGGAAATTGAAACACTAGATAATATTATTAGCTATGCCACTTATAAACCTTGTAGCACTTCAAAGTGTATTTCTATCCAAGTGCAACAACAGGGTCCTACATGGTACCACTTGGTTGTGCCAGGATGTACCCTGTTCGTATGCATAGCCTGCTTTTATAAGTATGGACTATTGTCTCAATAAAAAAAAAAGTCCAAATTAAACACGTGACATGCATAGCACAATATTCTCCTCTGCATCATGTTTCTGTCGTGTCATTGTGCAGACTTGACACCAACTGAAGAGGTTTCTGAGGCAGTGCACGTGACTGTGCCCAAGGGTGGTCACGTGATCCTGGAGCCACCCGTGGTGGACAGCGTTCCTCAAGCCACTGCCATATGGTCACGGCTCGACAGTACACCCTTGGACAGCAGGAAGTTCGCAACTACACAGGTGTGGGGTTTTTAAAAAGTGATAGAGAATAGCTCGCAGGCAGAATTAACATGGGTCTTAAATTCCTCTTTTTAAGATCTTGATTGAATTTGATGAAACTTGCGGAGCTGATGTATATTTGTGGGCTGGTTTCACACATGCAATTATTTTTCCAGTACATGTCTTTAAATCATCAAACGTTTCATGCGGCTAAAGTGGTTGCTTGGCATCAAGGAAATTGATTATCTCTCAGATGGCGGTACATGCAGTGAGCATGGTTTGCAGTGATAGTTCGTTTATATTATCTTTGTTTGTTGTTTTTATGTTCCCTCTTTCTTTTCGTTTTGGACTGCGCATGTATATATTGCGCGGTATTGACAAACAAACCTTTGTTTTAAAGTTAGCGCTGTTGTATGTTTCTTTCTTTTTCGGGTGTTCCGTCTTTTGCGCTGTTTTCTTTCGGCTATTTCATGTACCTTTGTGGTAGCAAGATTTTTCCTTAAACTAAGATAGTTACAAAGTAAAACGCATACTGAAATAATCTGAATTGAGAACTGTGTGCAGTAAAACAAAATGGTTGTTCTGAACCCATTTTAACAAAAGTTTTATTGCTTCACCGTCACAACCATATGACAATATGTTGAACATTCGTCAGTGAGTCACTGTCAAGCTAGAATGTTCAAACATACCATAACTTCTTTTCAAATGGGTTTAGAATACCCATTCCTGTTTTGTTGCATACAGTTCTGATTCCAGATTATTGTGATATGCTGATTTACTTTGTAACTCTCTCAATTTATGAAAAGATCTGGCTCGTAACAAGGCCCATGAAATGTTTCATATTTTATGAAGTAGACACTGTAGTAGAAAAATAATTGCATGCTGGAAATCAGCATTAAACTAAGCAAGTTTAATAAAAATTGATTTATAATTTTAAAGAAAAGTGTTAAAGCAGTGCCCTCCCTAAAAGTTTCCTTTTTAATTAAGCTGTTGCCCTCCTTGCTAGGACAACCGCTTGGTGATTCTGGAAGCAACTCCACAGCTTGAGGGCCAGTACCAAGTTGAATTGACGAATCCGCACACTGGTGACACCGTTTTCGGGCCAGCGGTGGAGCTCAGCGTTGACAGCAGTGGTAAGTCACAAGAACACCTTCGCCTGTGCTTTCTAAAATTTTGACTCGTTAACCGTTTGTTTCGCTTTGTGGTGAACGCAACACCCTGCGTGCAAAGAGGTTTCATTACTAAGTCCGCTCTTTCTCTACCCCTTTGCTGCATCACTTACTTTTGCCATTTCTGTGCACTTTTGGCAAGGAAGAGAGCACAAACATTGAGCGTATGGTAAATTAAACATTCTTCTCACCGAAAGATCCCTTATATTGCTTCTGGGTGAAACATTTTTTCTACACAGGATCGCTTGGTAAAGGCTGTACTGTGTTTCACAAGACGTGGACGTAGGGCGGTTTGGCAGGAATTTCAAAATATTTTTTGTACATCTTTATGAATGCTTACTACCAGCAGGTAACTATTGTGTGTACTTTGAGTGGGTCATTGAATTTGCATTATGAGGAAATAGGGCATGACTGGCTGTCAACTACAGTAGACTCTCGTTAAACAGAACCTAAAGGACCAGCAAAATGTGTTCCATTTAACAGGAGTTCCGTTTACTGAGAGAGGAGCAGGGGTGCAGAATGCAAATATGAAACCAATAATATTAGGGGCAGTTGTTCCGTTTAAGTAGAAGTTCTGTTTAAGAGATTTCCGTTTACTAAGAGTCCACTGTATTTAGATAATTACGTTGTAATTGCTGTTAATTGCTATAATATGCACTATGATTTATTTTAACACTTCCACTCACTTAAAATTGAGTCTCTAGAACGTTGGCATCAAATTATGCAAAATTTCACGCATTCATAGATAGTCGATCATAATGCATGTCACAAAGGGGCTATGCCGATGCTGCAAAAGCTTTGCAGCATTGGACTGTATACACGAGAAAAAAATGTTAACAGAAATTTAGAGATGGGTGAATAATAAATTTGAAGGTCAAAGCGAACAGTGATTTGGCCGAATGATTTCGAATCTAATAGTTCGAATAGTATATATCGCACATTTGTGTAAAGAAAAATAAAACTTTTTTGGTTCGAAGTGAAGTCAGTGTGAATTTGAATTATTGCAGGATTTGAATAGAAGTACGGTGCAAGTTATAAGTGGTAAAATATGCTGTTTTAAAATTTGCCATGTTAAACCATATAAACTTGTATAACACAATTTAAACTTTTGAAGAAATTTGTTGGGCTGCACGTAATATGCACACTTAGCCTTGAAGTGCGGCTTGGCGGTAGTGTGGATTTTTTCTGAATCGGCGGTTTCATGGCGTAGCATCCCCACGCCGCAGTGAAAGGATCTTTTCAGGTGGGTTACTCATGGTGAAATACGTCTGTTCGTTTGTTTTGAATGCTTCGAAATTTGGAAAATTTTGAATTCGTGTCTAAGCAAATTCAAATACCATAATATTTGTTCTAATATTCAAAGTGTTTGAATACTTGCAGAGGCCCAGTAAATTGGTGAGCAACTGTTCTTATTTACATTGCTTTGTTTCCAGGTGGAGAGCACAAGGCAGAACTTTCCATTGTTGTGCCACCAGTTGACCGACAGTTCAACAATCTGGGCAATGGTTATGACAGCTACCTTGAGTGCATTGCTGCTGGCAGGTGAGAACCTCGTTAAGTGTGCTTGATTGGCTACACAGCAATGATGAGGAGATATATTAAAGGGGCACTAAAGAATAAAAAAAATGCAGCCAGCTTCGTGCCATGAAAACCGTCGGACAGCAAAGCTGTAAGCGCGCGAGTGTATGTGAGGGTAGACTTAGGCCCGTATTCACAAACGCTCCTCGACTCGAAACTCGACTTCAAGGGATCCTTGAGGACTGTCTCGCGTTGCAGAAATCACTCTCGACTCGAAACGCTCCTCGAATGGAGAGAATCCTCAGTGTGCTCCTCGAGAATCTCGAGGTAGGCCAGAAGCTCCCTTGAGCGCTCCTCACAAACATGGCAGACGTACGGTCACTTGACTGCTTTTTGGAATTCGCTTTTCATGTTCATGATGTTGCCGACGAACTTGCAAGAGAGTCAGATGCCACGAATTGTTTGCCTAGGCACTGGTTAAGGGATCGCTTGAACCCTTTAGAAGAGTACAGGGACACGGAGTTTCTCTCAAGGTTTCGCTTTACGAAGAGCACCGTAGCAAGTCTCCTGACATCTCTCCCGCTCAAGTCGAGCACGGACAACCGCGGACAACCGCGTGTGCAGTGCGCGGACAACACGGACAACCGCTCGTGCAGTGCGCACCAACGAGCCGACTGTTGTGTCGTCTGCCATACACAAGGGCCCTTGCACAGCATCGAGCACCCAAGGAAGTTGCTAGTGAAAATAAATTTTTGTATTATAATAACTATGTTGAGTAAATTAAGACTTTTCTCTTTTGTTGCTGTTAAAACCAACCAAAATGAACTACAGGTGCGAACGACTCATTTACAAACAGACGGCGCTAGCAGAGAAATGCGGTCGTCTGCTACATTTCGTTCGTCTGCGAAGCAATCGTTGCATCACATTTTCAGTGCAATGGAATCTATGCCGTGAAATATAAGTTGAGCAGGTCAAGGTAAGATTCAGTTGTTATGGTCTTCTGTTTTACACTATTTTATACTTGTTTGCCACCTGACAGCGGAATATTTCTGTGCGAGAACTAAAACAAGAGCACACTGCGTGTGTCCCTTTCCAAATGGTCGTCTCGGGCGAGCAATTACTGATCCCATTGCCTACAGAATATATGCAGGCGGCACGTACACGTGTTGGGATCTTTGATGCGTGTAAAGAAGTAATATCGTAACCTGCTACCGCTCGATCGCATACTAGGCTGTTATGTTGCCAGACACAACAACGTCAGTAGCTCAGTCGCCACAACACACGATAACATCTCCTCCGCTGTATCACCGACTCAAAAAAACGTACAACAATTGTTAGAATGGAAAATAAAAGAAACCTTCTTGTTTTGAGGCTCAAGGCATGCTTTAGACAGCATAATTTGCATATTCTCTTCTCCGTGCGTTCCTCAAGTGCGTTGAGATGGAGGACACCTTCGTGAAGGGCTCCTTGTCAGAGAAAACATTGAGGGACATCCTTGAATGTCCCTCGCCCCTCGAGTTGAGGAGAAGCATTTTCCTCAACTCCACGGAGTCGAGGTGAAGGGTCGAGTCGAGGAGCGTTTGTGAATACGGGCCTAAGACTGCTTAGTCTCATTTTGAGCGTCATCATCATATAGCATCATCACCACTTCGAGCATCATCATCATGATCATTTAGCATCCCGAACATCATCATTTCAAGCATCATCCTCATTTAACATCATCATTTTGAGCATCATCATCCTCATTTAGCATCACCATTTCGAGCATCGTCATCATCATAACTATTAACGCATCGTCGTCATAATTTTTAAGATTATCATCATTTAGCATCATCATAATTTCCAGCACCATCATCCTTACCATCATTTATCATCAACATTTCAAGCATCATCATCATAATTTCATTTATTTCTTTATTCACTCTGTGGAGATAGGTTTAGCGCAAAGCTTACCCTACGAGGCGACCGTGAAGGGACGCGACGTTCTCCACTGCCGCAGGCGAACAAAGACGCTACGGCCGGGTTCGTCGATTCTCCGGCACGCCGCAGAAAAGGCACTCGAGGCAGGAGGTCAACAAACAACCCGGGTTTATTAACCCAAGATGCAGCACAGTACGACAGTCACGGGCTTGCAGGCCGTAAAGGGAACTCCGCAAGACCGATCGAGTACGCTTGCCAGCGGTGCTAAGACTATCACACAAAGGGCAGCGGTCGAGCACACGAACGAGAAGCCGCCTGCTAGAGCAGCGCGTCAACCTCTCGTGCTAGCCTGAGAGCATCTCCCGCGGGCAAGCCCGCGCCAGACAGAAGCGAGCTCAAGGGGGAAGGGGGTTGTCACTGGCGGCCAATGAGGAACGGCGTTGCGCAGTGACGTAAGCTAGCTTGGTGGCGTGAGCATGTGAGCATGTCGAGGCATGCCCGGACGCGTGCCCGCGCGCCGGGAGGCTGACGCATGGCTTGCACCAGACAAAGAGGCCTGGCGCTGCCGCCGCGGTCGCCATACCGCCGATTAACGGCGGTTCCCGGCGCTCGAGCCGCGCGGGGCCAACACGCGCGCTAGCTGGGGAACGAGGCGCCAAAGGGAAGGGCGCGCTCGATTCCCACATTCCCCCCTCCTAAAGACCGAGGCCAGCCTGTGAAAGAGGCTGTCCGAGGCCAAGTGGCAAGGTCAGCTCAGCCGCAAGGGGGCTGGCCAACGGGGCAAAGTCCAACAGGGGGGTGTCGTCTTCCCGGAGGTACAAGTCCATAGGTCGGCCATGGCCACGCAAAAGTTCCACCGAAAGTTCCACCACAAGGGAGAGCCCACTGCCGTAAGAAGGTCCGCAGCCCAGGAGGAACGGGGAAGACTGCACAAGGGCGGGCAGCCAGCCCGCTTGAAGTTCGCCGGACTGGAGAGGTTGGCAGCCGGGAACGTACGAGGCGTGGCTGCCAGTTGCGTGCGGCAGCCAACCGCCGAAAGTCGCTGGGACGGGGGCCACACAGGAACGGCAGGCAGGAACAGCAGGCAGCCAGGAACGGAAGCCGGAGCGACCACGCTCGGGCCTGGGCCAAAGCTTGAGTGGGCGGACCAGCCGCCGAGGGCGGCTGCCGAAGCTGCCAGGTGGGTAAGGCAGGGTGATGATGTCTGCAGGCCAGAAGGCAGGAACGCAGGCCACAGCTGGGAGGACCAGGGAACGGCAGGCCATCAGGTCTGGAACAGGCTGGTGGCGCGGTAGGCGCAGGGAGACGACGGGGCGATGCAGGAGTGGGCAGAAATGCCCCCGGCATAGCCGGCTTGCCCAAAAGGGTGCCTGCCTGACAGTGCTGCCCAACAAAGGGGCGCTTGCCAGGTTATGGCTTGGACAACACGTCAGAGGGTATTTTCGGCCAAGAGGGCCTTCTACCACTTCCATACGTGTGCCGCCGCACCTTAGCGTTATTCTCCATTCACTGTCATGGTATGGAAGAAAGTCCAGCTACCTGTTAGTGGGAGAAAGGTTGCTTAAGTGCGTTTCCACAGGTTCTACCGGTGGCGTGAGTTGGGGCCAGCCTTACGGTTTTCCTGCGGCTGTGTGACCGCCTCCCCCCCTCCCAAGTCGCTGCTGCGGGCAACGAAAGGGTTTGAGGGCGGCTGCATGAGCCCGGGGGCTTGCCCGCACGAGACTGCACGCATTGTCACACGAGGAGTGAAGAGCGTCACGTTTATGCCTGGCCAGGTAGCAGAGCGGCACAACTTTTAGAAAGTCTTACGGCCACTCGCATGTCCGGCCAACCGCGAGTCGTGGAAATAGCCGAGGGTGACTTTCCTTACACTGCGGGGTACCCCCACCTTAAAGACTCCTGGGGAGCTTCCTCTGGTGGGATATGGAGAGCAGGAGAACTCCGCCGGCGACAAACAGATGCGAATCCAACGTGCCCGCAGCAATACCAGACTGCGTAAACGGCACACGGCGCCGGCAGCAATACCAGACTGTCAATACAGCGCCCGCTCCTTGGGAGCAGGGCTCTTGGAGCCCAAAACGGATCGCACTGCTGTGCCTTTGGTGTCTCTTCTCTGCTTAACACGATACCGGCTGAAGTGACGTGCTCACTCGAGGCGATCGACTCGAAATGTCAATTCGCCGTCGGGGTTCGCTCCTTTCGACCCATTGGAGCCAGAGGCCCCGGAGTCTACTCGGTGCGATTGCTCTCGGGAGAGGCGACACAAGTGTCACACGCACAAACGGGGGCACGCGACAAGGCGTGAGCCACGACGTTTGAACTCCCTTTCCGGTAGCGTACAACAAAGTTGTATCGCTGCAAAGTCAACGTCCCAGCGCGCGAGGCGGCCCGAGGGCTCGCGCAAGCGCTTAAGCCAGACGAGCACCATGGGGTCCGTTTCCTCCACCAATGGCACTCCATTGACATAGCAGACAAGCTTCCGGCGAGCGAAATCTCGAGTGGCGTCCCGAACTTAAACGCAGCGGTAGCCACTACGAGGGTTGCAAGTGGTTGTAAGGGCGCCGAAAGGGACGACCCTGTAGCCACCGCTTGGGAAGTCATTCACGATACCCGTGCGCGCGAGAAAGACGCGACCGAGAATCACGGGCAGCGAAAGACCAGGGAGATGCACAAAGCGCTGTCGGCGCGCGCGATTCTCCCAGCGCACAACCAACCGCGAAGCGCCGCACGAAACAGCGGTGCTGCTCGCGAGATGGAAGGCAATGTTTTGCCTGGAGCTGTGCCGCAGTTGAGTGCAGCGGCTCCGAGGCAGGCGCCGCCGTTCGAGGGTCGTACGCCTGTTCTCCGCCATGCACGCCATACCCAAAGGGGCCAATAAACGGCACAGAGAAGAAGGGTTTCCGCACCGACGGATGCATGAATGCCGCATGCGACAGGCAAACGAATCGACAACGGGGCACGGTGGCTCACATTTGCCGAAAGCGTCGCCAAGGCGCGCATGAGGAAAATGATCGTCGGCAAACGCGGCGACGGTGTCGCCTATGCGAGCTGGCTCACGGACGACACTGTCAACCCTTTACGCTCGTGACAACGACGGGCCAGCGAGCGTGTGAACGCCAGCACCATGTGGCCTAGGAAGGGACGTTCCGGTGCGGCGGTTTGGTCACTCAGCTGCGCTGCTAACCAAGGAAGGCCAGCGAGCGGGGACGACGCATTGGAGGGGCCCGAAAGCACGTGCTCCGCTTGTGTCTCGACCAGCTGAGAAAACCCGAAACTGGCGAGGCTAGGACTGTAGTCCACATTCGAGCGGATATCACCAAAGGAGGCCCCAAAGACGGGATCTCTCCCGGTGGCCGAAAGCCGAGGGCCGCTAAGGCGAGCGTACCTCGTGCTGCCGGCGTCGTCCGCATCGAACGAGATCAAGTTTGTCGCCACGGGATCGAGCAGGAACGAGCGCCTCGAGAGGGACTGCTCCGCTGCCATGCCGCCACCACGTTGGGTGCCAGTTATGTGGAGATAGGTTTGGCACAAAGCTTACCCTACGAGGCGACCGTGAAGGGACGCGACGTTCTCCACTGCCGCAGCGAACAAAGACGCTACGGCCGGGTTCGTCGACTCCGGCACGGCGCAGAAAAGGCACTCGAGGCAGGAGGTCAACAAACAACACGGGTTTATTAACCCAAGATGCAGCACAGTACGACAGCCACGGGCTTGCAGGCCGTAAAGGGAACTCCGCAAGACCGATCGAGTACGCTTGCCAGCGGCGCTAAGACTACCACACAAAGGGCAGCGGTCGAGCACACGAACGAGAAGCCGCCTGCTAGAGCAGCGCGTCAACCTCTCGTGCTAGCCTGAGAGCATCTCCCGCGGGCAAGCCCGCGCCAGACAGAAGCGAGCTCAAGGGGGAAGGGGGTTGTCACTGGCGGCCAATGAGGAACGGCGTTGCGCAGTGACGTAAGCTAGCTTGGTGGCGTGAGCATGTGAGCATGTCGAGGCATGCCCGGACGCGTGCTCGCGCGCCGGGAGGCTGACGCATGGCGCGGCTCGAGCGCCGGGAACCGCCGATTTACGGCGGTTCCCGGCGCTCGAGCCGCGCGGGGCCAACACGCGCGCTAGCTGGGGAACGAGGCGCCAAAGGGAAGGGCGCGCTCGATTCCCACAATACCAAGGCATGGGAAATGTAGCCCAGGATAGCAGAGTGTTCCGTGAAGTGGTAAAGGTAATCAATTTACAAAGCATTAGGTAGAATCAGCTTGCGCAAGGGTGGGTAAACGGGCTACTGTTGTTTACCCTGCGGTAAAAAGCAAGTAAAATACGGCTGACGATAATAGTAACGGCACTCGTACAAGTGCGGCATGAAAAATTCCGGTAAGCATTGCCCGAGAAATCAAAATTTAAAGGCTAGCTCGCGCGTTGTCGCAGTACTTATTTATCTTCGGATAAGAAGCCATTTATCTCTTTCTCTCCCGCTTTATTACAGCACGTTGTCGTAATGGAAGGTGGACGTGATCAGGATTATTCTTTCGCAACTTTTACGCTGCGTATGTGGCGAGAAAGTGAAAGAAATCTCTACGCGAAGACATACCGAAGACACCTGTCCTATAAGCTCATGAATTGTTCCAATCGCTCGTGCTAAATAAAGCTGCAGAAGAGCTCGACACTTTTTCATGACGAAACTTATTGTTGCGCGTTTAAATCAAACATTTCACAACAAACAACTATAGTAATATCCTCATCTTCCTTTATTACGAGTGCCTATGTCAAATATGCAAGTAAAGACCACTTTATGCTGTCGAGGAATTAAATGTCTGGCATCAATTTCAAGTTAAACTATCTCCTGCAATTTTTCATCTAAATAACACGTTTATAGACATTTGTGGTCCGCGATGGTAAATAGAGAGTTTTAATAAATCAGACATAAGACACACAGTAATGTACTGCTTTAATGCTAAGAACTCCCACGGTGGCGGGAGTTCATTCTTCTATCGCATGGATGTGGACGAAATGCACATACCCATGCAAGAATAAAGTCGCCGATGTAGTGGGTCAATAAGCAGCTAAACTTGCGCGCAATGTAGTATCGAGCGGCTGTGAAAATTTATGGACCCCAGGAAATTCGCACAACTTTCGAAGGATGTTTCAGAGCGCAAGTCCTAGATTGCGTGCATCCGCGTTTCCAGCGGCTTGATGCCTCGGTGTGGCATGAAAGTGCTAAAAAACTCAGTGAAATACAGTCCAGTGTTTGTTTGCCGCAGCAGAATGCAATGATATCTGCAGTGAACAAAAAGCCTCTAAATTGGCCTTGAAAACGTCCAGCGACCATCGCATTTGACAGACAGCACAACAACAATGCGAAAAGATTATACAAAATTAGGAATATACAATACAAAGGTACAAAAGGTAATACAAAAGCAGCGTTATACACAAGAGTATATGTTAAACGACGAAAAAAATACACACTCCCAACTTTACATGTTATTTAAGTACAATATTTTGACGAAAAAAAAAAGAAATAGAAAAAATTGTGAAAATTCAACATGGCGCAGTAAGCACTGAATTGCGTGTCCGGTATAGGGGGAATGTTCAATAAGCTAAGTATAATGCACAAAATTTCACACTTAAGTAAACAATATGTAAACTACATGATGTACAAAAACAGAACAGGGTGTATGGGCAACATGACTTTATTTAGTTGATGTGGTAGCGCGATCTTTGTTTCCGATTGCACGCTAAAAATCCACTACTGGGACACCAGGACGAGGCTGTGCTCGTCTAATCGTTCAAGTATACTAAGGGGTGCCTGCTTCGATAGGCGTTTGATGCGTAGAATCACTAAGGCTTCGAGCTAGAAGTGGGTGTTCACAATTCATACCGCATATTGTATCAACTGTGAATCCGAGCACCCCGCGTACTCGGTGCCCTGTCAGTCATAGGAAAGAGAAAGAAATCGTGTAGCCAACTCTCATGCTGGAGTCCCTTGCGGTAATATTTGCCCTTGCTACTATCCCCACTGTGCAGGAAACTGGCTAGTTGTGGTACTCAATGGGAAACTACGCCCAGAAGAAACCATCGTTATGGATTTTCCTGTTTATGCTAAGTTGGTGGCAGGTTTTTGAACGGTTTCTCTAACTTAAAATATTATAATGGACTCGCATCTTTTTCAAAGCATTAGAAACGAGGGAACGCACTGCATTATAATAAGTAAATGCGGTATTTTTAGTAACATCATTGTCAAAAACATGGTGACTGTGATAGCAGTACCTTCTGTGTGGCCCGGCACTCGTCCGATTTCTTCCTATCAGAGCTGATAACCTTGCATCCATGATCCTTGTCCTATTTAGACAAGCCTCAGGTTGTCGAGTGATACCAAATAAAGAAATCCGGCAGAGCCCATCCCTGTGGGAAACGATGTTATATGATAATAAGTAGTGCAAGTTGGTTTCTCTTAAAACAATATTTGCAAGCACAAAAATGACGCAGATTGATAGGGCACGAATTCTAATAGGGTGCAGAAAACGACACATGATTAAAGTGAACCAGCGTTTGTCCTCCGTTATCTGCCTGTCCGTTTTTTTAGTCGCTAGCAAGCATGAAACTTGGCGAAGTCGAACACGAAATCAATAAACCGGAACAAAGTAATTCTTATTTTAGTTCCTCCTTCCTATGACTCGTGCAAGATATATAGGACAGTCAACCTCTCACTAATGTTAACCCCTATATTCCCAAACTCAGAAAAAATAAGAAAACAAATATTTTTTTCAGAAAAATTGTACTTATACTCTCAAAAGAAAGCACAAGTTCTTTATTTACTGCCAGGTAAACGCAACACTGTTTTTCAAGCCGTCCTATATATTATAGGACACTGGGCATTAGGGGTGGTATGTGTGGATGTGGTAAGCCTTGAAACATTTCACCTGCACACCGACATTCCACTTCTTCCTCTCCATGACGTATTTCATACAAAGCACGCGTTTGCACAGAGAAAGCGGCCGGCATTTCACGTGCACTTCTTCCTCTCCATGACGTCTTTCACGCAAAGCACGCGTTTGTCCGGAGAAAGCGGTCGGCACGTGGCAGCATGAAAAGCAAGCAATGTCTAGGTTTGTACACGTTGAGAATGAGGCCTGCTTGATGTGCTGTAGGTGGCGCTAGTCATCAGCTAAAAAAATAGCGATGTTAGAGGGTATCAAAGAAGCGTCCTATATGTAGGACACGGGGCATATATGGCTTAATACATCGGTGTGGCTTCCCACCAATCAATTATGATTATATATGGCGCTTTATGGCACAAGGGCCATGATGGCCAAACAGCGCCAGGTTATGGCGTGGAATGTTGTCAGTGATAATGTTAAGAGGCTAAAGGACTTAAACCGCGTGTGCAAAAAGCGCGTAAAATAATACATTTATTTGTCTTTAACGCCCCCTTCACAGTATGCGCTGACGGTACATTTTTATTTCTTTATTTATGCAGCACTTGTTTGCTTGAGGCCTTCCAAGTGATGTCACTTCATGATTGATCAGTGTTTATTTTTCGTCTTCTGCTGCCATTGCTTTCTTGTAGGGGTGAGATGAACCTAATCAAGCGAATTGTTTTTGTTCCTTCATGCTGCAACAACAGATGCTAATGAACACTTTAATCTCACAGTCGATGTAATTGCAGGGCGATCGCGTAATGCAGTATATAAAACGGCAGCGTGTCCCTGACCACTTTTTCGAGAATTGAGAGAAAAACAATCAGAACGCGAAAAGGGATTTCGGGCGTCACACCCACTTTACGTAAGCGACATTGCCTCTAGAGCTGCTGCAAGCGTAGCAAGCAACCAATCATCAGCTGCTGCTTTTTGGTGTGAATAGCATTTGTCTGCTGAAAATAAGGTCACGGCTTCGACTCCCTACTGCGCGTTCAGGACAATCGCGTACTGCGCCTTCATTACGCTTTAAGGAAATCCAGGTGGCCGAAATCGACTAGCAGTGTCTCTTATACACAGCGTAAAAACCGAATTACAAAGGAAAACTTCATTCACTGTCGCGCCTAGCCGATGGCTGTACCGCTTGGCTGCCTCTCGAAACAAGATGGCTGGTTTTCTACGCGAGGCACTTGCGATACTATGCCCGCTTGCTGTCCGGCTGTAATATGGAACGCGTTCTAGTTTACTTGAGGCGGGTGTCATGCTGTTATGTCACGCATCAGCTGGACGCTAGTCCAATGCCATCCGAAAGGGTGACGTTGTTCTGGGTGGCTGATTCTTGCGTAAGGGCTACAGTCGCAAACGAACAATTAAAGCGCATTTTTGAAATACAGATGGCCAACATGGAGACCGCCATTCGCCTTGTAAATAATTCTTACCCGTGTTTTCAGAATAATAATGGATAATGCTTCAGCGACTTTTGTAGGTTCTTATGAAGTTGAACGAGCCGCGAGAAACCTGAAGCTGAGCTTTACATTTACCAGAATAATTATTACAGTTCACACGTGTGCTGTCACGCAGTTTAATTAATGCCAGTGCATCCGTATCAAGTTTTCTGGAACAAATTCACAGCAAAAATTGACAGGTGTCGCTTGCTATTTTCGATGCGAATAGTACAATCGCTGCTCGACGTCACTCCGTCATCGTTGTCAAAACGAGACGGAGCGCTGGCTTAGACGCAGCAGCGATCAGTGTTGTGGAAAACGCGCCAAGCTCCTCATTGCACGAGGGTTGTTCTCAAAGGCGTCTATTTCACCTGCATATGTGGCGTTTGTGTTTTTGTTTTTTTTTGCTAAAAGAGTCACACTCATAAACCGAAGCTGGACTGAATTTCACGGGAGCATAAAGCGCGCCTAAGTACCTTTCAACTTTCAAAACAATTGTAATCGAAATAAGACAATTCCTTATTGTAACGTGAACTGAAAAAGGCAGTTTCGAATGAAACAAAAATAAGCCAAATCCTGCATCTCTTTGAATCGAACTGAACTAGATCCACTAAACCATCGCTGAGTCCACAATGGCGACTAAAACAACAAACATGGCCGCATCCAATCTGTTTCATTTGTGTCCTAGTTGCTTTCCTATCGTCCTTTCGTTCCAGAATTAGTTTTTCTTGGGCGAGTTGGCACTTACTGAAGGACATGATGTTGTAGGGCACAATTCGAATATAAAGAGTAAGACGCCGACTTTACTACTTTTTCTCTGCCTCTTAGCGTTTCTTTTCGAGTTGAGCGCTACAGTATCACCTCCTTTTTTGACTCCAAGAGGGTATATTGGAAATAAAAGATATATGAAATGAAGATATTGGGCACCGATCAATTCCTTGAAGAGGAACAAGTGATCTGAAACGGCACGGCATAAAACGAGCTCAGACGAAGAAGAAGAGTTGGAGAACTTTTCGAGGCCTTCTTCAATAGATGCCAAGAACAAGAAAACGCTACCCACATTCCAGAATGGTCCGCCTTTTGCGAGGAAGGACCACTTGCTCTGCAAGTATAGTCATTGCCATTAAAACCATGTAACAAAGGCCGGCACCGGTGGAAGCTCAAGGATATTGCTACTTTTATCGCAAAATATTGCTCTATCCTTCATTCACTGTGTTTTAGACTTCTTTTAGGAGCTAATGAGAGCCCAAATGTAATGTTTCAATTCAGTAGAGCCAAATCCAAATTTTAACTCCTGAATACCAACGATGGTGGGTTATAGAGATTTTAGCCGCAATATACATGTGATGTACTTTGGTGACAGGAGTACACTGGCAAAAAGTTGTTGGAGCAGGCCCGACCCTATTATATTGTCAGTAGCAAGAACCTGCATTTTTCACAGTTTCAGTTAAGTTGGCTTGGCTCTTTTAGAAAAAGAAACGTCACATAAGTATGTGTCGTATTGTTGTATATACATATTCAGGGAAATATGTCTCCATTGGCGTTAGGTCAACGTCGGCATGAAGATGAGCCATTTTTGACAACGAAGTAGTATTTAGGTCAAAAAGCATGATCATATTGAAATACATTCCACCCTCATGGCCGACTGGTGACAATATAATGCCGTAAACTTGTTGACTGGTTTTCCTTTTATCATTCTTTTAAAGCACAAATTACAAGAAACGTAATTGAACTGGCTTCCCTGGCTGGGAAGGGTAATGCACATGCCTGAGTTTTCCTTTCTTCCATTCTCAGTCTATATTTGACTGGTATCTCTATATATTGCAACCCTGTTTCACCTTCAACTTTATTAAATATTCAAGTATGATCTAAAAACATTCGTCGGGACTAAAAGCTGTCCTTGTCTGTCGTTCTTTCACCGTCCCGTGTCCAGCGCTCTTTGTTCCCACCTATAAAACAAAACGAATTTTGAATTTGATAATAAATTCTGAATGTCTTATTGACAGCGAAGCTATTCTTGGTTGGGCCTTTCGTGCCCGGGATCCGTGACAACGCTTGTGGGCATCATAGACGGGTATAAGCCACAGACATTGGGTAAATTCCACTACTCACCACTGGTCGACAAAAATGAAGCAACAGTTAGCCCAAGAAACGGGCATGTGCCACAGAAATTAGTGCAGCCTATCACAAAAATATTGTCATCATGAACGCGTATGGGCCACAGGAATTGCGTAAATCTCACTACACACAACTTGCACTAAAAACGAAGAAGGCAACAGTTAGCCCGACAAATGGCGTGCGCGTTACCATAGTCATACTACTGTCACGTGACACTTTGTAGTTATAAAAGTGGTGACTATACCACCACCTCAATGCTTAACAAAGAGTGTTTAATAAAGTGCAGTGATACAACATATTCTGTCTGCATTTCTGATCTTTGTATTTCTATTCACTTCTATTTTTTGCATGTATTTCAGATTTGCAAAACAGTATTTATTTATTTATTTATTTATTTATTTATTTAAAGAGTCCTTACAGGCCTCTTTTGAGGCATTTGGTATGGGAGGCATCACAAAAAATAAATGATCACACATAATGAATACATATCATACAGGATGAAATGGCTGAAAGCACACATATCCCTTTTCAAACACATTAAAATATTGGCTAACAATAATTGTAGAGGCGAAAAGAGAAAAGGAGCAGTTCAACGCTAAAATAAATAATACAATTAGAGAGAACATCAACAGATACATTTCGTACACGCGCAGGCACTGCATAGTAAAAACATAAGGGTACAATGAATGAGCAAAAAGAAATGACTAACTCAAACATAAGAGAGCTAACAAAACATAAATAACGAAGATAGAAAGGCGTTATACATTTTGTCGAGGTTATGCAGATGAATGTGAAATGATGAAATGACGAAATTTAGCGGGATTTTTTTTCGGACACAATGGAATCAGGAAGTGCATTCCACAGCCGGATGACACGAGGAAGCGCCGACGAATTGAATGTGTGAGCACCTCCCCACATGCGAGTGAAACTGAGGTATGTAAGCTGCTGATACATATATATTTCTGTGTTTTGCAAGTATTATAGACTTGCAAAACAGAAATGTGTTAGCCTGACGAAGGGAACGCCACCAGCTTCGCTTTTTCATCGGTGTTCGCGAAATGGAGCTGGTGGATATTTAGATGCGAAGCATCTCTTGCACGGGGGTATGTCCCGCGGCCTGGTAGTCCACACTCACACTATGCATGCGCAACTTTCCTCCTTCCCTCTCTCCAACAGTTGCACATTACTCTCTCCACTTCTCTACCAGCACCTGCTTGCGCTTCTCCTGCGTTCTCGCTTCTGCTCTCGCGGCGCATGCACTACTCTCCTCCTCTAGTCTCCTCTCCTTCAAGTGGTAGAGCGATGCGCGCGTTCAGTCCAGCGCTTGCTTCGGTTGACGCCTCTGAAATGCGGGCTCGACATGCCGAAATTCTCTCCTGCGCAACGCCGCGATGAGCGCCAGCGCATGCATGTCCCCTCCCCCTCTCTCTCCTCTCCTCGCTGCTCCCTCTGCGCGCCTGTCGATCGCGTTGCCCGCTCGCCCTGTGCAAATTACCGGCCAGGCTAGCGGGAAGACACGACACGCGTAGTGTTCCTCTTCGAGTTCCACGACGCGAGATCGGTAGCATGCCCAACGAACGCCAACGGAACGCGATCGTGCAAGTGATCCGGCTTCGCATCACCTCATGGTCCCCTTTAGCGGGAGATGTAATTTTTTTCACACCATGCAATTATTGAGGAAACAAAAATAAAGTCTTGAAGGTAAACATTAGACAGAAGTCTGTCTGGTTGGGTAAGTAAACTGAGATAACTGATATTTATTCTCCAACCAAAGTTACGAAGACACGTAAAAACCCGACGTTTCGGAACCAGCTCGGTTCCTTCCTCAGGGGGGACTGCGGCGGCTTGGCAGCGGCCTCTTTAAGGCACTCTCGCGGCGGTTAACGACCCCACGCATTACCGAGGAGCGTAGCCCATGCGCATACACCGGGGGGAGAGTTCCGAGTGAACGGTTGATATTTTGAGTGGTCCTCTGTATATGCCACGACTCCAGTAGTAACCTCCTCCTCCACTTGGTTTCACTTTCGAGGATGGCGGTTCCGTTGAAGTCTATTCTGTGGTCAAACGTCTCTGCGTGCTCGGCGACGGCGCTGCGTTCTTTGTTGAGTTTACGGACGTCGTTGACGTGTTGCCTAATCCGTTCGGGGAAGTTTTTGGTCTCGCCGATGTATGACGAGGGGCAGTCGGCACACGGTATTTTGTAAACGACGCCGGGCGCCCTGTCCTTTGTTGGTCGGTCTTTCGGGCGGGGAAGGAAGCGGCCCAGCGTGCATGAAGGCACGTGCGCGATGTGCACGCCTTCTTTTCTAAAAATCCGAGCCAACGCCTCGCTGGCTCCTTGGACGTATGGGACCGACACGCGTTTTGGAGAGCTGTTCGTCAATGCTGGCTGGGAGTCGCGTAACCTCTTTTTCTCTGCGTGGCGGGCGACGGATCGAATGAAATTTCTGGGATAACCGTTTTTTCTGAGGTCCGCAATTACGCGGGCCTCTTCTTTCCGGCGTTCCGTGTCAGTGGAACATATCTTTTTGGCTCTCTGAAGTAATGTGGACACAACGGAGGCCTTGTGGGTGGAGGGATGGGACGAATCGTATTGAAGGTATCGGCCGGTGTGCGTCGTCTCCACTATAGTCGGAATGTCCGAGGAAGCCCCGCCCAGGCGAGCGAAGCGTGGCAGCCGATCGCCTCCGCGACTGACGCTCATGCACGCGGCGATGTACTCCGTAGGCGGAGCGACCGGCCGTCCAGCTTACGACGTCAGTCCGGAGTGCGCGATCATTGGTGCAGGCTTGGGTGCATCCGCCCTTGAGGAGGCAATGCCGCAAACTTCTAAAGTTGTATCCGACAAGGGAGAACATCCTTAATTATAGGTCTCCCGTCGTCATCGCTTCTCCGTCTGTATGCGGCTCTGTTCTTGTTTTCTTTTTCCTTCTTTTTGCGCTGGTTCTGATATGTTTTGCTGAATACTCTTTCAGCAATCGTTATTCTCTTGCAATGACCAAAAATTGGAATACGCGAAGCTCTCGTTGTATTCACCAGCGTTTTGTCTTGATCAACATCATTTCACAGAAGAGTCCAATTGTGACTTTACAAAAGCTAAAACTGAAATTTTATTTATATTTTGGCGTTAAGAAACAAAAAAGTGTGGGACCACGTTGTGGCTATGCTGGCAGACAGCAGTTTCGTATTGCATGTTTAGAAATAAAATCACTTCAGCGTATCTACCGTACCACCATGCGAAATAATGCAGTGGCTCTAGAAGCATAAAACCATCATATTGACACGCGCGCTCCTTTTGTTATTTTTATGCAACTGGTATGTTACACCTATAACCACTGCCTTGCGCAAACGGCGCCGGAATGCCTGGGAAGCTTCCAGATCATTTCAGAATCTTCTGATAGGCTTGAGCGCCCAAGACCGAACAGTTGAGTTCATTCTAGAACTAACGCGGCCACCGGCCATAAGGATCAAATGTTCGATGCCGCATGTATAAGTGCCGACACGGCTTACCGCCAATCAGAACGACGGCCGACGCTCTGTTCGCCGCTGTCAGGGTACAGTGTGTATTGTCTGTTCTTTGCTTTTTCATTTCCTGGGCACAGCTTCGCCCGAATAATGTGTTTCGTCTCCAACACGCCGACTGCTACCTTCTTCAACGTCACGACCACGTGACAATATCTAACCAGGGCACATCGGAAGACTATGCGTCGTTGAATTCATGAGGTACAGCGGGTGGCATATTTCATTGCGACACTGCTATGTAACCGCGAGAAACTGCCAAGAGCACAGATCTTTGGGCAATGTGCAACCTAGCGCGGAGACGGATTCGGTCTCCTGTATTTCGCGTGTCAACGCTGGAGGGCACACGCCTAATTGCCATAATTCGCTGAGGAGGCGGGGAAGTCGTTCCGCATGTGTGAATTCCCGTAGAAGCGGAGGCGGACTTCTAGAAAGCGCGGCAGTTGTTAAGGACAATTTTATTTTTCTTCATGAGTTAGATATGGACTGGTTTAGTTATGTATGTCAAGTGTAGCGACGGGGTATATAAGAAGCGCACACCGCCCTATCCAGCAACGAACTGTTTCTTTCAACAACAAGCAAGCAGGAACTCCGAGACCATCAGATCAGGATGAAGGCAGTGGTGCGTATTGAACTTAGTAACGAAATGCCTACGTTGGGAACAACCTGACCTCTCAGATTGTAAAGCAGAATGTTGGAGTTATCAATGCAGCCTAGGCCATGTAATGCAGTAAGAGTTGTGGCGGAAGTAATAATCTAATTCCATTACCGGAACTAAAGCAAGACGAGGATTATTTCGAGACGGATCGGAAAGACCTCCGTCCTGTGGCATAAAATGATGCCCATGATGAAGACTACTATAATACGCGTGAACGCATTTATCCTGAATTTCTAGCGTATTCTACATTGAATGTGATTTTATTGTGCAAAATAGAGAAGGAGGAACCAAAATTACCTTCAGTTATTTCGGCTTAGCATAGTTCAAAGTAACGGGTGGAAATTAGGTTGAATGAACAGGAGTAGGTGTCTCTGGCAAGCTGGCTGACATTTCGATAGGTTTCGATGGCTTGCAGCACATATCGACGAATTGGAAAGGTTTTGTAAAGTCCATACCCTATGGCGCCTTAACTGTTCAAATGTCGTGGTTTGTAAAGGATGCTAACTACTGAGACACGGAGTCGTTTAACGAATGAATATTCGAGAGACCGTCGAAATTCCTCCTCAACTGCAATGATTTCATGAATATGCGCTCGAACCTACAACGTTCGTCATATACAGAAACCGGCCACATTGAAGGTAATCACGGGTGGTGTTTGGTTGCATTGTGAGGATCCCATCAGTTTTCAATAGTTTCCTAGATTAAATACAAGCACTTCAGTCTGAAATTGCCCTCTCATGTGATGGTTCATGGTTCGCTCAAAATGTGATTGATAAAATGGCATCATTACAGAAGATTATGATTCACTACTGCCAGCTAGCTTCGCAGAGGTTTCCGAGCACTTATCTGAAAACACCTTCCACTTTGATGCATCCCTTAAAAACAGGTTTGCCTGCTGGTGCTAACAGCTGTATTTGCTGTGGTTACTGTGGACGCCGGTCACCATTACGGAGGCTATGGTGGCGGTGGCGGTGGCGGCGGAGGTGGAGGAGGTGGTCATGGATACGGCCACGTCATCGTGATTCACAAACACCACGGAGGCTACGGCGGTGGCGGAGGGGGTGGAGGTGGCGGCGGAGGCGGCTACGGAGGCCACGGGTGGTGGTAGCAAAGCTGAGCATAGTACGCACCCCTTTGCGCCCGCCACGCTTTCATTATGAAACAGAAACGGTCAAAAGGCTGGCTATGGAGAGAAAGGAACCTTGTGACTTGACTACCATTGTTTCAAGCTGTAAATAAAGAAGCGTACTTGGCTCAGTGTCAGTGAATTTTTGCATTCGTAATAGTCGTCGCACACCGTATTCGTTCTCGTTACAAATCATTGCCGGAAAAACGTGGAATGTGCTCTGAAACATTGCAATTCTACACATAAATGGATGTCTTAAGGCTAATGCGTGGCCGATTAACGAGTTTAAAATCTATAGCACTGTGGCGATGCATCGAACGCGACCAGCACTTCGATGAGCGCACGTCGGGACGCATCGACGTGCTCCGCGATTCGACCAAGCGACACCCGTGTTCCAGGACTACGCTGTTAAAGCATCGCCTCAGAGATTGCGCGCCGGCGCGCAATCCCGGAGGCCATGGTTAAAGTGCCTCGATACCAGCCAAAAACTCTGGCCGCCCTAGAATCAAAGGGTCGCCCTAGACACAGTTACGTTCTTTGCCTTTCGCTTCGTGTTAGCGTGTGACGGCTCAGTGTCGGAGTAGCGCTGCTTCCACATACACCAACGTTGTTTCGCCTTCTTAACACCTATAGCGCACCGAAGGGACAGGGACACAAGAGAAACAACGTGGACGCAGCGCTACGTCCACGTCGTTTCTCTTGTGTCCCTGCCCTTCGGTGCGCTATAGGTGTTAAGATGGATTACCAGCATGCCAAAGCTCACGTTCTTTCAAGTTATTTCGCCGCCGACTGATTCGAGTGCGATAGCACCGACTAATAAAACTGCTCCTGTAAGCGCTGCAGAATGGCAACAATGTCGACGGTCAAAAATCGTGCCCTGGTCGAGCGAGACAGAGGCCAGCGGGACGTGGAACGCTTGCGTACGTTCGCGGCTCGAACTACAAACCTCTGCCTCCCGTGTTGCTGAAGCACAGTGTGGTAGTGTGTGCATGAGCATAGACGTAGGTTGCCCTCTTACACGGCAGCGCACACCGTCGTGTTTCTCTGCTTAATTGACGACGCTTTCAAGTGCATGTTAAGTACCACTGTTTATAATGTGCTTGTTCATGTCACCTTTGCGCGGGATTCACGATACGCTGTGCCCAGGTGTATGTTAAATACTTCAGCTATCACAGGCGTTTAAATCATGACCATGGGCGTTAGTCGTCGCGATGGAGATGTGCCACTAAGTGTCAACGTAGGTGCATACACGTGAAACGGGGCTAAACAAGAATAGACATTGTTCAAGCTCTCATATATCACTACACAATAAGCACTACTTCTCTGACGACACGTTTCACTTTCGTGTTATTCCTATTCATATGATGGAGGGATCAGCCATGTTTTTTTACGTATCTCATCAGCAGAAAAATTCACGGTATTTGACGGCAATGAGAATGGTACAATGAAGCTAAGTAATAAAGATCTTGCTCGATGCGCGAGCTGCGTTGTCACTTTGTCTTTGCAAAAGCCCGCCGCGGTCGTGTAGCGGTTACGGTGCTCGGCTGCTGACCCGAAGGTCGCGGGCTCGATACCTGCCATGTCGGTCGTATTTCGATGGAGGGAAATGCTTGAGGCCAGTGTACTGTGAGATGTCAGTGCACATTAAGGAAACACCAGGTGGTCGGAATTTCCGGAGCCCTCCGCTACGGCGTCCCTCATATCATGGTTTTGGGATGTTAAATCCCAAATACTATAACGTCCTTGCGAAAGCGTGAAGCCGATGCCAAAGGAAGTCTTAAAAAAAACTGTGCAGTTAAAAAATGTATTCACCATGCGGGCTTGCGTATGTGTCTTAATGGTTTCCAAGAATTGTCACATTCGTTCTGTAGAATAGCGTGAAGAAAAGTCGTGCTGTCAGTAAAAGGCTTTGAAGACAAAGCTAGCGTACGCTTTCATGGATAACTGAATTTTTTGTTTTAAAGGGACTGTCTACCGCTCAGAAAATTTGTTCTGATTGTGGTGAAAATTAGAAGATCATTCGTCACATCGGTGGCAACGAGCATGCATTTGCCCCATAAAAAAGGAATTGTATTTTTAATTTGATAGTGAAAATCGTGAAACAATGACCCCTAGCGTCACCCAACGGCGATGTGGCTCAATCTACTGGTATGACAAGAAATCCTTGCAGGTAGACTCATTTCGCTTAAAAACAAACATGTATAACTTGAAATTGTATTTTACGCGCTTGAGGCACCTTTCGGTTGCGTCAGAGAGCAATCATTTGCTGTTTTTTTTCTCAAGCATACAAAAAAGCGCCCGGTGGCGCTGCTTGCGGCGCCGTCTTACATTTCGTCTGCTTCAACTCATGCGATATGCCATGCGGCTCTTCGCGCTGGTCGTACTGTGCCGCTGTAATGTTATTAAGATGTCTCACATGTGCCGCGCTGTGAAGGCGCGCATTTATTGTCTCTTGTTGATGGATCGACTTAGCTTGGATAGCGGCAGCAGTGCTAAAATAAACGCATAGACTGCGATTACAGCAAAACAAGTGTTCTGTAATCGTATAATAAGGCTTAATTTAACCGCTAGCGCGCTGAAAACGACTGTTACATTCATTACAAAAGTGTTCAGCGAAAATAAAGCATCCCTACAGAAATCACAAGTGCTTTCGGTTTTAATTCTTACCGGCACACAATCGTCATCGCGTCCACCAACCAGTGTTGCGGGCATGTTTCACGCCAATGGAAGAAGACCGAACGCAGATCGAAAAATTGTGTTTTAAAAACTTCTACTCACTTTCCAGAGAAACCGCTGCAAGGTTGGACACTTCAGACGGTATGCTTTCTATTGCGGTACAAAACAGAAAAGTGATGAAGGACGGTAGACAGTCCCTTTAAGTTACCTTAGCATCGGTCAAGGGACCCCAAACATTTTTGCTTTTTTTCTTGTTGTGTGGCCACGGACGCACTTTCATAGAAGGCCGAAATCAGCGGAATTTACAAAATGAACGACTAAAACGTCTCTCTAGATCAGTGGTTCTGAAATGAGGTCCGCGAAGCCATTTCCGGTGGTCCGCGAAACCCATGCGCGAAAGAAAAAAACAACAAAAGGCGTTTTTTGGATGCACACTTATGCGCCGCATAACAATTTTGCATAGCGGCAAAGCTTGCTTGTGTTTCCCCTTCTCCATGAGATGGCTGTAAAGTTTTGTTGCAGTTTGCTACGACATATGCTCGCGAGCAATTTTTCTTGGCTTGCATATGTCAAGCGCTAACGTAGCTAGGAACAGGTTGAATGTGGCTGCAGACCGCATAACTTATTGGCAAACAGTTAAGATCGAATTGGCGTGGTCCTTTGTTTGACCATTCTTCGCGAGGTACAAATCGAATCCACCTATTTCACGATGCATGCTGTGTTAATGTATGCCCCCCCCCCCCCCTTTTTCTCTCACTGCAAGGGCTCCCTCATCACTTCCACAGGTCCGCAAGGGATCCTGAAACATCTATGGTTGAGAACCACTCCTCTGGATAGCCTGAAGCGGCTCTTGAAATCACGGTCATAGAACCTGCCGACGTTCTCGTACCCGCGAACACTATTGGCGTCTTCAGATACCAACGTGCAGGCGATCAAAACACATACACCGTCAACTGCTCCTTGGAGTCCCTGTAACGGTCGCCGTTGCCGGAATCTTCGTTGCTGTCGGAGTGGAGCAGTTCCATATAGCAGCTATGAAGACTGCCATCGCGGCAGTGTTTCGGTAAACAACACCACCTATACAGACCGCATCGGCAGTATAGCCTATGCGGTCTGCATAGTTCTGTAACCACGGCCTGCACTTGCATCTTCTTTTTTCGCTATAAACGCCTCGCGGTAGTGTCGAGGCTGCACGTGCAGTTGCGGAATCGGTGCTGTACGCTCACAGCACCGCTTGGCACCGCTGCGGCACTTTTCAGAACTAATGCAGGCAGTGCAAGCCAACTGGAAGAGCCCTATCGACGTGCTCAATTGTCTCTCTTTCGTGCACATTCTCAAGGAAAAGTGTGACTATAATCTCTTTTACGTTGCTGTAACTATCCGTGAACCCTCAAAAAATACGCTGCCTGGGACAGATATGGCTGCTTCTACTAGGCTGTGTGTTCTGGCGCTACTGGCGGACGCAACTTTTTCTCTGTTTCGCTGCTATGCCACGGTGGACTAGACTGGACCGCTTAGCAGAACGATGTCCTGCTGTTAAATGCCTTTTTCACCTCCTAAAATTCTGTACCTGGGGAAGTATGGCGCTCAATATGAATCCAATCACGCGCACTTCGTAGTCTCTTAACTGCGCCCAAAAATATATTTCCCGGGCCCCTTTTGATCAGAGACGAGAGCGACTGCTTAGTTCCTCACGTCTCCGTCGTCTACAGAGATGTCGTATGCCTCCTGCGGCTGCGATTTCCTCATGGGTCCTTGTTCCCAGCCCGCGCGTCACAGGGGATTTCATCATTTTAGATAAAAAGATGGTCGTCTCTGTCCAAGACGACTTTCCGCTGCCCGTGCAGGTGCAAGAGAACGAAATGTCAGCGATAAGCCGTCAGAGATGACCACCCCCCATTTGGGCTTTCTCCTACCAAGGTATAATTCTTTCGTGTTCAAGACGACCCCGCCACGACGGTGTATTGATAATACCGTCTCTATAGCTTAATCCCAAGCGTCCAGCTGATCAACAATAGTTACTCCCTCGCGGTAGCACGTCTTAGCGTGGGAGAACGGAGCCCGTTCATCAACGTGACCCTGCGTCACAAAATGGCAATTCATCGCACTACGCCTCCGATTGTAGGGCATTTCGCATGGTATGATGCGCTGCGCAGCCACATACAGGGCCGCCAGGGGTCAGCAATGTTCGCACCGAAGTGTCTTTTTAACTGCGAAATGGAATCTTGCAAAAAATCCAGGACGAGTTTCGGGATGATTTCCAGAACGATTTTCGTTTCGTCCTATATGACAGTGCGACAAGATTACGAGGGGGGGGGGGCTGAAACAACATAACCCCCCCCCTAACTACACCCCGGTCACCCTCGTATAAAACTGTTAATTCCGCCAGATCTCAGTAAAAATACAAGATCTGGGACATTTGCGCACCGCCGGCGACGGGGAACAGCATTTACGCGACACTCCTTATAAATGGCAAAGCGTGCGTCTAGTCCACAAGCATGCGTCTAGTTATTGGGGCCACTCACATAAGGATGTGCAGTATCTAGCCCTCGATTCCTCAAAATAAGACTCAGCACGAAATATATTACGAGCAAACATGTCACATTTATATAGAAGTCCAGTCACACTGAAGAAAATACTCTGCGCATGGCCAACAACAGGGCATTCAGAAAAAAAGCGCTGGTTGCCTTGAACAAGTTTCCCGAAGAAATAAATAGTTTTTGGAAATATTAACCTTCAGCATATTCTGAAAGCCACATGAGTGACATGAATGTTATGTGTTCAAAACTGTGTCAAGCTATGATCGTGTGCTTTGCGTTAACTTGTGGTGGTTCTTTGTGTGTTTACCTTTGTATGTCAAGCCATAATAAACAGTTGACCTTACATGTGTACCTGTGAAATCGTTATATTAACCTGGACTCTTGCTTGAATCTTTGTGACTCACGTACTGTCCGATTGGGTTCTGCTTCCCCATTTGATGTTCCGAGAGACATATATTGCACCATTTCTATATTTGTGTGTTTTCTATATTTCATTTGCTAAGCGAGAAGGAGTAGTTGGTGTCGCCATAATGATACCAAGTTCTCATATACGTCATTTCAATGAAAATAGGCAGGCGCTACACCAAGTATGCACAGATTTCACTTGTAATGTGAATATACGGACAAAGCTTCAATGACGCTTTCAGAAAATTGCACAGAAACCTAATCACTATCCACACTCAATGCTGATGAATGACAGCAAGTTTCGCGTTGAATCAGATCAGATCAATTAACTCCATTGATTGTTCTGCGAATTGGTTGTATGGGCCTGGATCCCGACTAGGCTTCGGCCAAGGGTTGCTGGCCCATGGCTGGCCCTTAGCGGCTTCCTCGGTTCGCTGTACGGCCCAGAGTTGGTGCTACAGGTCCAAGATGAGCAACGTAGACTCCCAGCGTTGAATGTTGTAGGAATACTTAAAATAACGACTTTTAAGATTGGCGGTAAATTCCAAATCTGTTATTTTCATGCCATGGAAAACGGAATTGCACTAATTTATTGAGGAAACAAACATTTCCCGCTAAAGGGGACCATGAGGCGATGCGAAGGCGGAGCGCTTGCACGATCGCCTTCCGTTGGCGTTCGTTGGGCCTGCTACCGCCCTCGCGTCGTGGAACGCGAAGAGGAACGCTACGCGCGTCTTCTCTTCCCTCTAGCCTGGCCGCTAATTCTCACAGGGCAAGCGGGGAACGCGGTCAACAGGCGTGCGAGAGGGGGGCAGCGTAGGAGACGAGAGAGAGGGGGAGGGGACGCGCATGCGCTGGTGCTCATCGCGGCGTTGCGCAGGAGAGAATTTCGGCATGTCTAGCCCGCGTTTCAGAGGAAGAGTGGAAAAGGGGAGGGGAAGTGGAGAGCGGTA
Source organism: Rhipicephalus sanguineus (assembly GCF_013339695.2). Taxonomy (NCBI): domain Eukaryota; kingdom Metazoa; phylum Arthropoda; class Arachnida; order Ixodida; family Ixodidae; genus Rhipicephalus; species Rhipicephalus sanguineus. The sequence goes on along the minus strand of NW_023615595.1, from coordinate 432 downwards.
TGGGAGTGGGGGAGGGGAGAGGGGAAGAGGACAGGAGGAATAGTGACGGGGAGTGGAGAGGAGGTGTGTGGAGAGGGTATGCGCAGTAAGGGTGGTCACGCCGCAAAGCACCACCGGATTGAACTGCGCCATAAGATACTTCGCATCTAAAATAAGGTATGTACTATTTCATAGCATTATTCTCTTCAAATCACAAAAGTACCTGACCACTCAAGCAAAGGAGAACATGCTGGGTTATATGACTCCTGCTGTCGTCGCTTATCCGTCCCTATACGACTTTCTTCTACTATTTGTTTCCCTTTTTTTGCACCGGTTCTGATATTCTGCTAGACACGCTTTGAATGATCATTATTCTGTGATGAATGACCGATTAAAAGCAATGAATAAAGCTCTCGTATTCTTCACCAGCTCTTTGTCTTGATCAATATCATA
>NW_023615594.1:0-100001 GCF_013339695.2 Rhipicephalus sanguineus | reverse complement strand
TTCATGTTTCTTTGTGTAAAATAAATTGTCGGCAGCCACAAGTCGCTGTACAGACGTAACAAAAACTCAACGCATAAGTACCCCGCCTCCCTGCCCCCCTGAAGGAACTCACTTGTCGTGGGTGCCCCCCCCCCCCAGTACAAAATCCTGTCGCTGCCCCTGCCCGCTACCAGAAAAAATTAGTGACGTTTCACTCCGTGAACCTTTCCTCCTATTCCTCACTGCAGGTAGCTGGGCAGACGGACCCCGCATCTGCACCGTGGGGTCGCGTTACAGAGGCAGAGGGATCTGTGAGACATCATTTGCGTCAACGAGGCGTGGATTCCCGTGATGGAGCAATAGTTTTGACGTACTAACCTTCAACGTTTGCAGCACCTGCCAAGACTCGCTTCGGAAAGGTCATGTCCCGTCATTCTCAACTTGCACTGGGTACGCCCATTGAAAGTTGAGAAAGACAGGGCCTGACCCATTTTTCTCAACGAGACTGGGCTTGGCTCAGGTCCCGCCTTTCTCAAAGGCGGGACCTGACCCAAGCCCCTTCCGAGTCTTCGGGACCTAAGCCAACTCAACTCACTTGCCCAAGCTTAACTCGATTGTCGACTGGCTGGTAACCTCCGGGTTTCGTTTATGCAATTTCGGTGGCTTCTCTGCAATGGCGGCCAATACGGCATTCGGAGAGCGGGGATGCACGTGCCCGCGGCAGCCGATACCATGATCCGCGCACTCACTTGAAACACTGAGTACGATAACACCATCCTGGAGAACCTTATACGGGCGTGCACAAGGGCATAGCATTCATTCGCTTGCATGCGCGTCGCCCGCGTTCACGGAGTGAAATGTCACTGGAACTGAACGCGTTCTTGCTGCTTCCGGCTAACAAAGTAGTAACCAAACAACAGCGCGAACGTCTCGGGGAGAGGAGGAATAAGCCTTATTGATGTAAGGGGAAGGGGAGAGTGGTGCGCTGCAGGCTAGTTGGTATGTATTCATAGTAACAAACAGCGCGAAAAGCTGTAGACAAAAGGGAAGAACAACACAGGAAGAGCGCTGTACTAAGCAGCGCTCGTCCAGTAAAAGATCCGTAGTAAGCAGAAAAACACTAATACTTAACAGACAGAAAGTTAGAAACTGTCTAATCGAAGGTTTTGCAAACTGATCTATAACTTTCTCATAGAAATTTCTTGCCCAGCTTCGTTGCTTCAAAATTTAGTTAATTAAACATGCCTAAATACGTAGTTAAGAAGAACACAAAAATAGTGTGACATACTCTTGGCAATAGTCAGCAACCTCCCTTTGGTCGACATAGAGTGCGTCGGCACATGTTTAAACTCTGGCTAGAGATAGCTGGGGCACCCTGTATGTGGCAATTCTATGTTCCTGCGACGCTCCTGTCACAAGTCTGATAGTAGAATTACTAAGCAAATTTGAAAATATTTTTTATATAAGCGAAGAAGCGCAACGCCTGACTGAGCGCCACCCCTTCGTGTGACGTGTGACGTATTTGTATGTACACGCTGGGAGTGCGCGCAAGGCAAGCCGATCACGCCCAGGAGAATGAAAGCGGCCAAGGCGAGGAGCATATATAGCAGACGTTTAGCCGACTCGTGGTGAGGCCTGATCATGGAACCATGTCTCCGGAGTTGTCAAACAGAGATAGCTACAATGTCGACGAATTAACACCCATTACAGTGAAACCTCGGTGATACGATCACAGCTCATGCGAATTTCGGGGTGATACGAATTTTTCGTTGGTCCCGGCCAAGGCCCATTGGCCTGCAATGTAATGGAGCACGGCTGTTGCGAACCGATTTTCATCCAGCGACGTTTGATACGAACGTATGCTACCGCCCAGGTACGAAGAGGTGCTGTCCGCACTGTCGCGGAAGACGCGCCAAGCACGTGCAAGCGCGGGAACGCAAGCGTGGGCAGGCGCGCTGCACCGCCAAATCGTCAGAATCACGGTGTAAGAAAAACACTTTTCTTACGGTCAGAATAAACCTTCAGAGACGCGTCACGGCCTCCGAGATAATGTGCGCGAATCTTTGAGGCTCTTATGTGCTTACGTGTGCCTTCGCGTTTAGATTACAGAGGACATTAGCGCCATGCTTTTTTTTTCTAACGCGTCGACGCTTCCTGCTGTCGCTGTACTGTGTTTACACGTGCCTGCCTCGGGCATCAGACATCCTACGAAAGGTGGACGAGGACCGAAAGAAGGCGAGGACGGTCTTGGCGAAGGAGTCAGGCCTCACAACGTCAACATGCGCGACCGTTGAGGTCGCACTTGCGCGGGCACGGCCGTAAATCTCCCAAAATCATCCCCAACACCTCCGCGATAACAATATCATAACACAGGACCGTGGTTCTGTAATTTTCTGGTCTTGATCCATCGCGTCAAAGCGCTTCTTTTGTTACTTTCGCTGCAGTACTCCAGTGTCATGCAAAAAAGCATACTAAAATTTGGAAGGGGCTACTGCTGTCACGGGTCACAACGCACCTGGTTCATTAATTAAATACGCGCGTACGGGCCGTATATTTACGAGTGCTGCTATAATTGCCGACATCTAAAAACTTAACTGACAATCATTCAGGGTTCTTCCTGACGTTGCTGCGGCCCTGAAAAACAATAAATGAAAATGTACGCCAGCTCTCTTTTGTCGCATGCAAATTTTCCATGTTTTCTGGTGATACGAATTTCGAATGATACGAATATTTTTGGTGGTCCCGTGAGATTCGTATCACCGAGGTTTCACTGTAATCACCGGTCGCATTCGACCCCTTCCAAGCCAATTACGAAGGGTCGCCTAATCATTTTAGGTGTTTTGCCACTCATCAAGAAAGCATTTCGCACTCTGTCTTGCAGCGCGCCGCTTTTCCCAGCTGCACAATTTTCCGGAAGAGAGACGGTGACAGCAACAACCGCTGTATTTATTTCAATAATAATAACTTCTGGCGTTTTCTGTGCCAAAGCCACGTGATAACGAGGAAATCCGTAAAGAAGGGATCCGCAAATTTCGGCCACCTGAGGTTCTTTAACGTGCACTTATCTATTATACATCAAAAGGTACAGAAACCGCTCGTCGTTCGCTAGATATATAATGCAAGCCGCGCTTCAGCGACATCAAATAATCACAACTTAGCAAAACAGGCGCATGTCCTCACGTGCGATGGTGCACCTAAGCACCATCGCTCCCTAAGCTCGGTTGGTGTGAGCGAACGGACACTTTTGAAAGCAGCGAGCACGAGACCGTATGCATATGCGCTCTTATGTAGTTTATCATTCTTCTTCTTATTATTATTTTTTAATGCGCACAACTCATTTGTTCCTGATCAAATTGCCTTAGTTCCAGAGGCGACCGCTACAGGCGCAGCTCGCGCGAAAGAGAAGTCTTCTTCCTCTTGTTCTACGAGCGCCTTGATTATGATATTAACGCAGGCGAAACCCCATATAGCATAGCCAACTGTAGCATGCGCTCGCTCACGCGAAAGAGAAGTCTTGTTCCTCTTGTTCTTCGAGAGCCTTGATGATGATAATAACGCAGGCAAAACCACATATAGCATAGCCAACTGTAGCATACGGCGCTCGCTCCACTCCGGCCGTGCCCTTCGATACTAATAACATGAACGAAGAAGACAAGGCGGCGGAGGGGAGGGCTCGCAAGGCAGCAGCAAAGCGGGCTCACCGCCAAGACCCTGCGGTGAGAGCTCGCGAGGCCGCAGAGAGACGTCAGCGTCGTGCGGACCCCGAGATACAAGCTCGCGAAGCCGAAGCAGCGCGGAAGCGGCGGCAAGAGAACGTCGAAGAGGTACGGGCGCGGGATGCAGCGGCCAAGCGCCGAAAGCGGTCGCTATTTAAAGTTGGTGGCGCCGATGCGTGCTTCAAGCGCGATTTCCTCGACCACACGTTCGGCCACAGCTCCAAGGTCTGCGTCCGCTTGTGGTTCGACAACAACCTGACCACAGTCGCTACTACAACAACGTGTGACGTCTTTATATGACAGTAGAGGAAATGTACGGAGCATTCACGGTTTACCCGATCATCTCCGAGCCAGCTCCTCAATCCTCATTCACTTCGTGGATATGGCGTGATTTTTCGCGCATGATCACTAATTCATATAGTACGTGTACTTTCCTCGCGGAAACGCCGATGCCTGTAGCCGCCACCAATGGTATACCCCCGATTTATGTGTTTATATAAGGGTGTTTCACGTAACTAGAACCAAATATTTAAAAAGTGGGTTAACTGCAACTGAATTAAACCAAAAACATATGATTCTCCGCTATGTGGAGTTCATTATGGTAATTTTATATTGCACCTAATTAGTTAATCAACCAAGATCAATTATGCAAACTTTTTATTATTCACTTTAGGGCCGATTTCGTTTGTTTACGTTGTAAGGGCATTCAAAAACGACATATCCAATTTCTTTTGTGGCACCATACCTGGCGCGTGGTGATTTTTTCCAGCGTTTCAAGAAAGCCCTCGAAATATGAGATAAAGCCATGACGGCGCTCAAGAGCCACCGTACTGCAGCGCTCTCAAACGTCCATAGAAAGGCACAACCGGCGTGCGTCAGCAACACGGGAAACGAAACGGCAAAGAAGTGTCGTCGTCCCTGATAAACGATAGGTTGACGGCCGACTCACAGGGTATATAGTACATACAGACAAACCTATGTGTTACACACAGTGACGGTGTATATATATATATATATATATATATATATATATATATATATATATATATATATATATATATATATATATATATATATATATATACACGCAAGGATAAACTTCAATAGATCTGGTAGGAAATTCAGTTGAAAAAGCGGACGACAAACGTGCGAAAGAGCAGTTTTACTAATGTTTCGGCATGAGGTTCTGTGTAGTAGATGAAAGTGCATATTTTTACAATGACATTGTGGATGTTATTGTTTTGATTCCAATAAAGTACTTCAACCAGCCTTTCTTGTTTCATCTGAAGTTTAAGAATTTGTAATACATTCAAACAAAAAGTCCTTGTACATGTCAAAGAAATTGTTCAGAGTCTGACATAGAGGTCAGTAGTTCTCAGCCATGAATGTTTCGGGGACCCCTTGTGGACTGGTGGAAGTGATGAGGGACCCCTTGCAGTGAGAGATAAGGGGGAGGGGGGGAGTGTATAAATTAGCACGAAATAGGTGCCCTGTGTTTCTCCGTGGCAAAGAAAGGTCAAATTAATTATGTCACGCCAATTCGATCTCAACAGCTTCTCACTAAGTTGTGCGGCCTGCCGTCACATTTCAGCTGTTTCTTGCTACGTTTTCTCTTCAAATATGCAAGCTTTGAAAAAGCACATGTCGCAGAAAATTGCAGTAAAAGCTTTACAACCATCTCATCGAGAAGGGAAAGCATAAGTCAGCTCCGCCTCAATGCAGAATCGTTATGCGGTGAAGCACACCAAAACTCGGAAGAGGCCGCTGTCATTGCACATATTGTTCCTTCAAAAAAGGCGTATTTTGTTTTTTTTGTTCGATGATATGTTTCGCGGACACCCAGAAATGGCTTCGCTGACCCCTCCTTGAGAACCGCATATGCTATAGATAATGCTTGGGTTCTACCAGATAGATTGAACCGACGATTCTTGCAAAACATCGTGCAAATAAGCGACAGGCAGTAAACGGAAACAGATAAACAGTGATCGAACATGGATGGATTGATCATTTATCAATGGTCGCGTAATTTATATAATAGATTTGTACATCAACTACAGGTACACAAGGCAGTAGGAGTGCACATGGCAACCAATTTTTTTAGTTTTTATTTATCTGCTGCACTCGTGTTCGTGCTATATGTAATCTTGAATCACGAAAAAGTCAAGTTGCGTCCTGCTGTGACAAAAATATCCTACCAATTAAAATGAAACCTTATTTTCTGAAGAACAGCTGTTTTACTGAGACATACAATAATGCCATTTTTTTAATAGGTACTGCACAATCTCTTCAGGGGGAGTGCCAACTTCACGCGGACGTTCGCAACGGAACAGTGCAGTTATATAACCTTTTCTATTTTTAGGGAGACATGTCACTCGCGAATTAGTGGAAATCGTGCTTAACCTTGGTGCACGCCTTCGACATCCATTTAATGGCGGCGTGATACGGAAGAGGAGAGGTTATTTAGTAAAAGGGTAGCTAGTCTCAGAGTATAAAAGCAATTAAATACTTACTATGACTAATTGAGAAGCACTGCATGTCGTGCCTCAGCGTGCGTCAGTACTCATTGCGCAAATATTCGTCTAACTGCTCAGACCCTGCGTGCAGCTCACAACAGTACCTACACGCGCAATAAATGCACATTCTTGTATAGGTGGGCGTTAAATTCCCTTGAAACTCTGACATCGACGTATGTAACAAAAATATGCGACAGATGATGGTCTTCGAACAGCTGAGAACGCACTGCAGACACTTGCAGCTCGCGGCAAAAATAACGAAAATAACGAAATAACGAAAATAACGAAAATAACGAAAATGGGGTAACAAAGTAATAGTTGAATCACTACATACGAATGCTGTAATGAACACCTTGGACAACGAGATTGGGAAACGCGCCCGCTCTAGTTGCCAACGCGATAAGCCCGCACCATATACCATACAGTGACTTTCCATCGCGCACATGTTATACTGAGCCTCGGTTTTTCTAGACGCGTGAGTTAGACTGATGATATCAACGCGATCAGCACCTATATAGATTGGACCGTCGAGAAAAAGGTGCACACTTGAAGAAAACGATCCTTTTAAGACGAATTTCTCGCGCTGCTTTATGTATATATTGCGAGTGCTACGCATTTTTCTCGCTAGTGGGCAAGCTTGTGCGGTGGCGCGGCCCGTGCGCGTGGAAGCCACTTATTGCTCCGTGCTCCTGGTGGGAATGCGGCAGGCCTTCGCAAGCTCGCGCACGATAACACTCGCAAGAAGTGGCGCGTGGTTGCGGGCGCTCTCCGTGGCGGCCGCCTGTTCTGCCCGCCACGATAAGTAATATATAACAGTTTTCTCGTCGAGAGCTAAGCCTTCTCGTGACGAAGGTTCGCGCGCTGCCAGCGCAGATTCGCCAGCCGGGTGTGTGGCGCGACTCCGAGCGCGGCCATTGGCAGAAAACTTATTAACTTAAGTGCATGAGTAAACACGGGGGCAGCGGCGGCTCTGCCGCTCCCGTTCTATCGCTGCGGCATGCGAAAAGAGGACGCGTTCGGGCCGCCCAACGGTGTGTATGTTCGAGCGGGCATGGTGATTTTCTTTGTTCCGACTTTTGCATTCGCTGTTTCTCTCCTCACTTTCTTTCTCGCTTCCTTCAAAGCAACGCCGCTGCCGTGAAATATTACTGACACTGCCTCGGGAAGACATGCCACGCAGAGGCGCTAGTCGGCATCTTTTGCTCCCGCGATGCCGAGGAGCGATGCCCCGGTGGCCGGCTCCTTCAATTCCCTTCGCGAGCAGCTTTGTATACCACGCGATGCGGAAAAGTGTGCCGGCCCGAAAACATAATATGTACAAATGAGAAAGCGCACAGGGGATATGCGCGAGAAGGCGCTCGCACGTCGAGGCGGCCAGTCACAATATAGATGCTTGCGCCCCTGTATACTATCCTTCCAAACCGCCCTACGGTATCACGCGCGATCCGACGTGGACGTGCCGGCAGTATAAAAATCACTGCGCGCGCACATCCAACGCGTCGTCCCATAATTTACAATGTTTTATGCGCCCTGGCAATAATCTCCGAGAAGCGTTGTTTACCGAAGAGCTTTCCCACTCGCACATTCCCTTCCTCCCACAATTTCCTCCTCTTCTCTTTCGGAATAAACGGACAAGGGGATATGTGGTCGAGAGCGAAGAACGCCTTCCCTCTCTCGGTACCAAGGAGAGACAAGGCTCCCTTGTGTCCCTCAGCTTCTCCACCTCTTTTCGCCTCCGTCCAGCCTCTCTCTCTCCCTCATCCCAGTCAGCTTCCCCAACCGGAGAGCTTGCGCGGCGGTGGCGCACGTAGTGGGGCCTACTATAGGGGTGTTATTATACGGCTTTTGGGGAAGTGCGCCTCCCGGCGACCGAAGAAGCCGGAAAATCTAAAAGGCAGGAAACAAGGAAAAAAAAAAGTTGTATATCTTCGGGACACAGCAGCATTTTCGGAGTGGCGTCGTCGATTCTGAAACTCTTTCGCTGATTAAGATCTTCCCCTTGTTTGGAGGGGAGAAGCAAAGAAAGAGAATGAGAAAACGCGCCACCACCGGGGGGAGAAAAAGCGATCGATGGCGCGCAACTTGCTCGCCAGCCGCCTCCGAGCCGCCAGCGGCGGAGTCGGGGACTGTCGCCCTGGCGACGGCTGAGCGAACTGCGCTGGAGTGAAAATCGGATGCCGCCGTTTTTGGTTTCGTCCGCCGGAATCGGGACGCCGCGCGGCGGTTCACCGCACCGCAGCAGCGTCCAAGCGCACGCCAGCCGTGCGTGTTCCACCCAGTAGTAGACTGATATTCTACGACATAAGTCGGGGTAAGGGCTCTCAGTTTGCTGCCATGTTTTATGGGAGAGGGAAGTAATGGGGGCATGCCATGTCAGCACCGGTCTATTTTGCCCCTTTCCCCAATTTGTATGTATTTAGGCGAGGCCGTGGTTAATTAAGCTTTTGTTTATTCTTCTTTATTTGGCCGCAATTTGATTACCTAGTCTGCGGACTTTATTCAGACGTTTTGATTTCAAACCGTGCTTCGCGATTGCGAGGACAGAACCAGCCGAGGTGACAGAGTAGAAAATGATACGTTCGAACTATCGAGCGATCAAGTCGGACATTTTGATGACGAAATCGCTGGCTTTCGAATGAAAGGTCGTGAAAGGAATGAAAATGCAGCCGCCTAAAAGTATGTCAAGAATGCGCTGGTGAATGGTGACTCTTCCGAGAAGTCTGAGGAGTGAGGGACAATGTATTCGCTTTTGGCCCACGAGTAATGGCGTCCTCTATTGCAGACGCAGCTCAGCATGTCATAAAGAGTATTGCTTTGCTGAGGCCTAATGGGCTTTGAAGAAAAGGTCCAAGAAACGCCCTCGTAGATTAGAGACCTAACAGAGACCTAACGCAATTAAATCATCGAGTGCGCGACATTCTTCGGACTTTGTTAAAACGGGCGGACTCTAGACCATTTAAAGAGACCAAGATTCTTGGACCACGGCCCCATGCGTCGAAGGTTCACAGAGTAACGCGGGCCGTTACTATAGTTTATAAACACTTCTCTAGACAGTCTCACTTGTGCACACTGCTGCGTCAGTGCCTCCCTCCCTGGCTCCTTTTTTTTTCTCTTCGTTCTTTCGGTTTCTCCCTTCAACAAATTTTCAAAGTGTAGGACAGCCAACTGAACGCACATCTGATCGATCTCCCTGCCTTTTATTTTCTTTTTCGTCCCTCTTCTTTTTCCTGAGGAGGCGATTTTCGTTGCGATAAGCCAACAGGACCCGATTCCATCGCGTTCACTTACACACCATGATTGAAGCACTGCAGTGCGCTTGGATCAGCACTGCTGCAGTTGCGCGAGCATATCCGTTATACAAAGAAAGAACAACAACAATAAAAACTATCTTGAAAAACACATCGTTCAAATGTATGTGTGTTTTGGCGGGTGAAGACGGCTGATAAGTCCTAAAATTTATCGGGCACAGTGTCTCGCAGCTAACTCGGGACAAGCTAACTATAAAATAACAAAACAAAAAAGAACAAGTACAAGATACGAAGATGCGACCAAGGTAACCTCGCCCATTCTGAACAATTTTTGCGTTGTGAACGCCTAGTTAATTAGTGAAAATGAATATGCTAACTAATTATTCACATGCATAATTGTAATTTGGAAACCTAACTCTCCGTCGCATTCCAAACCATCATGCTTAAAATTTTCCGGCCCACTGCGTCATTACTAATTGCATTTTCTGCGTTTCAAATTTGTGGCGCAAAAGGAGAAAAAAAGACTCGATCGAGCGCTCGTTCCCGTCTTTGTCCGACTTTCGCACCGCAAATTTGAAACGAATAAAACAAATCAGTAGTGATGTAATTGCTCATCGATATATAGAAATATCGACTTTGTTTTTAACATATTCACCAAACTTTTGTATCGCACTTTTCAATTCTGGAGTCATGTCTTAGCCATTTTCACTCGAAATATAGTGTATGGTGGTGAATTGGGATGTGATGAAGCGAGGTTCAAAAAACCCGTTGCGATTAGCCATCAAGTGGTTCGCATTAACCGAGTTCTGTTTATTCAGCGACTTGCAAATGCACATACTGGAATAACGCAACCGTACAAGTATATGCGCATGAATAGACACATCCACAAACATTGCTAATTAATATATACGATTACAACGCAATGTGTTTTGTTGAAGGAAATAAGCTTGGGAACGAAGCCATTTTAGTGTATAAAGGCAAGGTCTATAGTCAGCTCTGTTTATAATACCCGTCATTCCTATGCTGGCGTAAAGGGGTCATGAACCACTTTTCTAAGTAATGATCTAATGACCCCAGTATCGGAGTTTACTGCCTCCCGAATCGATTGCCGCAAAATTTCTCGAATCCGTCAAGAATGAGCGGAGTTACGGGGGTTTGGCGCACGCTCTCATCGCTTTCTCTCTTTTCTCATGCTGACGAGCGCACTGGAAGCTACACGGGGAGGGATGCCACGGGGGAAAGAAGTTACGTCAGCGCGCATCATGAAACGCGATAGCTCTCTCGCTGTGATTCGCGTGCTCGAGTGCGGCTACCGTGTACTGAGGAGTGCGGCGCCGGCAAGTGGCGGCACCCCGTGGCAAGAAGCGTATCTGATCCTAACGCCGCTCTCAATTTATGTCGGCTATCGGCCAATGAGGATGCTATGTCTTTTGCGACGTGGAGATGCAGATCGCGACGTCAAAGGGCAGACGCCCCGCCCACCGACGAGAGTGAGAACCGGCCTCTGTTTGAAAAGAGGGCGCCTAAGAAAACAGCAACCTCGCATTCCGCTTGTAGCCTTTACGCGGCGCGCACGACTGCAATATTTGGGCTGAGCCGTTCATAGCCGTGTCAGCTTTCCGCAGAATGTGTTTTTTCAACAAGCCCAAGGGGTGCTTCATGACCCCTTTAACTGCCATGCCTGTCACCCCCATACAGACACTGGTGCCATGAGTTCCCTTTAGACATTATTCTAGGAAACTCGTCGGTAACACTTACGTACCACTCTGCTTATTGATGGCTTGCGAGTCAGTTTACAACGTCTGACATGGTTTGCGCCGTGAAGGTCTGCCGACGTGTGCGAACTACACTTTCTACTTATGAAAAGCTCGTGCTTTGGAGCAGCGACACTTATTCCGAGCATACCGAAAAATCGCGTGGTGCTTCCACGCCGTCAGGTGCTAAAGCGTAGTTCAGCTTTGGATTAGAGGGATTTGTCGGCAGAATCAGGACGCCGAAGGCAAGTTGTGAGGTAGGCATGTACTCGTAAAAAAAAAGAATAGCACGTAAACTACGCTAAGCCTGTATCACAACGCACGGTTATGGCAGTAGATATTGACTTCGTTGTGCTATACGAAAACTATATGTCCTATAGAAAGGAAATATGCTTGTCATTCTTTTTAAATGGGCACGAAATCGAATTTCATTATTCCTAATAAGTATACGGGCACCAGATGTGTTTCTGCATGCTGACATTTGGATCTTTCACCTGCATCCGTGGTCTGTAGCTCCATGGTACGCAAATCACAGAATTATAAAGTAACGCCATATCTATAGTTAACACTCGGTTAGGAAATTAAAAGAACAACTCCTACGCTCTAGAGTGGTTCGCAATGGAAAGTTTGTCAATCATGATGCTGGTCATATTATTAGCGAAGACCAGCGCCTATGGCACAGAACACTTACTGACGGGAATTCAACCCCAGAAAACCAGTGGAGACCAGTGTCACTGATTCTTCCCAGGGCTTTACGCATAAATATTCATGTTCATATGCTTCGTTCGCACCGCTCTAACGGTGATGAATTCTTGTTTACCAATCTTTCTTTGCCAAGCTCTGAGTCTTGCTAACCGTGGCTGCTACTGCTGCTCTGGGTTGCTGTATAATCGAATAGGGCACACTTAGAAATAAATTTTAAATATGCAGCTAAGATTTAGCGCGATCATACCTGACTTCCGTTATGCCACGTTCAGTCGACCAAGTTTCTTGCGGGTATACGCACTTTCATTGTTACATTTACTTCCGGGTTCTTCAGTTCACTTCCGGCTTAGACTACCGGCCTGTATTGAACTTTGTTCCAGCTTCAAATTCACTTCCGGTTATCACCTATAGCTTAGGAAGCCCCCTGAGATAAATTTGGCCAGAAAACGTCGTCGAGACCGTGGACATCACGCCCTACAGTAGCAAGCGGCTGAAAGAAGTTCAAGAAGACACTCTGCTTGGTGCGCATATAAAGCGGTCGGTTAAATACGAAGATGCGAAGGAGCTTGGCTGTATATAGATTCCAACAGCGCACGTTGTACCTGCTGCAAGTTTTACCGCGACGCTGGGTCCGAATTCGCAAATCTTCTATTTCGTAAGTGCGTTTTCCCATTGGTGAGCCGGGTTCCCTAATGATATGTCCCGCATCGCGATTGCCTGAAATATTCTCTTACGAAAGTTTTCATCGTAAAACGTTCTTGTGAATACGGGGCCTCTTTACCTCTAACCCATGCATTCCCAGAAGTGTTATAGTGGGCGGCTTGTGTCAGCGTGTAGGCAAAAAATATGGACATAAAATGCAGACGTACGACGCAGTCGGTGGAGCGCGCTCACGCGGCAGTGCTTGCCTCGGCGTTGTGTGCCGGCGCTGCTGTAGCATGACGTGGAACACTGCGAGACGCTGTGACCGTGCAGCGCGTTCACGCCGAAGAAAAAAAGCTTAAGCGGAGAGGCTTGAACCGCAGCAACGCCAATTACGACACCGAAAGCGGGACCGCGCAAGAGCGTAGAATGCGTCGAAAGGCCATGAGTCCGAGGAAGAATGTCACCGTCCGCAGTCGCTCGCGCCGGAGAATCGAGCGGACAGGCGTCTACAGCAGAAACGCGAACACAGCTTTGCTGGTATTCCATCCCCACATGAACGTTGGGGAAGCACGATCTTTTTTCTCTTAGATTGTACAGAAATTCTGAAACTGCCTGTGGCAGGTAGCGCAATTCTAACCCTTTAACTGATATTCTAGAAGATGCGGGCGTTTTTTGCGGAATAAATTGAAATACGTATTTGAATAAATAACAAATGGCCACTCTTTGGGTCACCCACTATAAACTCGTTTTCGCCTCAAGGCGCTCGCGCGTCCGGCGGATTACTCGTAGCACCGCCTCCGAGATTAGCCGGTGGCGGCGCGCCGCCGGCAAATCTCGGAGGCCATGGTCGTAGTTAGCTTAAATGCCGCAGAGCGAGAGGTGGCGCTGTGCTCGCGCGGTGTCAGTGGTGTCCAATGACTTTAGTGCAGTGGCGCCAGCACGGACGGGAGCGAGGTTATCCGGGCGCTTGTGGAAGACTTCTTTCTCTCGTTTGCGGCTTGGCGTGGTCGGCGACGGACGGGCTCTCGGGGACGTCCGTGGGTACGATGCCGCGGCTTGGGCTTACGGACTCCTCGTAGTGAGTCAGATGTCGGCGACACCGCATTCGCGGTATATTGTACGTGTCATGTTCTCTTGTGTTGTATTATCATTATGTTTGGATCATTTGTCTTATTACCAGTTATTTCTAAGATTCGGCTGGCGAACTCGCCGTTGTAAAAGTTGATAATAAATGTCCACGTATTAGTTTACATGACGATGGGACTGTGTCCGTTTGTTCCATCAGCACGGCTATCTTTCGAGACCCCAGAACTAATAAAGATTTCAGCTCATTACTTTACGGCACATAATACAATGTACGTATTGCAGACGGTGAGATTACGAAGCATAACAACTTGGAATCAATTCTGACAATGGCGCACTGGCTTCGATATATGCGCCGTCCAAATTTCAGGTGAACATGCATTTGTTCCCCTTACTTTTTGTTCGTAAACGAAGATGTCCTTTTCTTCAGAAGGTCCACCCGTGTATTTTTTTCACACATGTGCACTTTTGGAATGAATGTCTCGATACGGGTGAAATACTTGAAATTCAACTCAAACAAATGTCCTTCGAGGCCATCTGGCATTGTTCGTAAATTTCAAAATATGTTCTTCAGTAATTAGTGCAAAACTATTTTTTTAAGTCTACCCTTACGCATAGTAATTATTGAGTCAGAAATACACATACAAATTTGCTTCGTGTATGAAGTCCAGTAATGAGCGGTGGTGAGGTCCACTAATCCAGCGGTCAAGGTCGTGTGGTCGGCCAGGCCTGAGGCCTGTTGCACGTAGGGGACGACGACGGTTTAAATGTAGACCCTTGCAAGTCCACAATAAGCGTGTGACCATTACATCGTGGATTGGATCATAAAAGACTTCTCGATTATTGGCTAGAATCTTCGCTTAAGAACGATGTTAGTGTGAGAACGTTTTTCTTTTACACGAAGCTGTCTTAGTCGACCCTGTGCATTGGGGGCGAGGGGGTTTATCGGCTGCGATTCCCACAATGTTCCATGGTAAAAAGAAATATTTTCTTATCGGACAGCGCCAAAGAGGGCATGCTCACACACTTTTGTTTTATTTTAGCACTGTTTTGGGACAAATGTCAACCAGCTAGCCCGCCACCGCACTTTAGCTCTAAATCACTTGTGTTTAGATTCACATTTGTGCACATTTCATGACACTTAATCAGCAGTTTTACTTACGAGAGCATGCGATGCCCGGCAATTCCAGGGTGCGGCGAACTTCGACGTCATGTAGCGGCCAGTGCTGTTTTTAGCACGCACAGGTGTTGTCAGCCTCATGATTATGTATACATAGAGCACAATGTTACGGTGGCTTTCACAATTATTCAGCTGTGGTGCTAGCGTTTGTGTGTCGTGTGACGCATCGATCGTTAGCCGTCTTCTTTTTTTTTTAAAGGCACCACCCATAACGCATGCATTCTGTAGCTGTATATGTATATAAGCGCTGAAACACAGTGCCTTCATTACATCTGTTGTTAGCAAGAAATTGAGGAATAATGGACCGTAAGAGTTATGCACTGCGTGGCTGGACGGAAATTTTGAGTGTTCGAAATAGATAGGTAATGACTAATTATTAATTATTAATTAATTAAGTAACTAATTAATTAATACTATATTGCTTTGCTGGCTGCAACATCACGGCTCGTTTTATTGATGTCGTGCGAGCCTGGAAAAATATATATATTGGTTTTTTTTTTACTTGAACGAATAGGAAGCCATTGCTACAAGAGATGGTGCCTCCTGTACTCTTTTTCTCATGAATAACATATAAATGTGTCTGAATCACACTTTGTTGCAATATAGTGAAAGACGCACATCGTTACGACTGTTGTTTCTCTTCTGTATCAATGCAAGGATTTGCATCAGATTAAGAGCGGGTAGTCGCATAATGTACGGTAAATGTACGGTTGTTCTTAATAAGAGCAGCTGCATTATATAGCTATTCGCATAGGTGACGTCTCTGACCAGGGATCCAGTATCCTGCGCTCTGTGAAAAGTCGATATCCTCAACTCCTTATAGGTTAACAGGTCTTTAAGCTCCGGAAGCAAAGGATATCATGACGCATATGCTTTCGTGCATGCGGCATGGTGGTCATTCTCGACCCGGCATCTGTCTTTCCTTTTTGTCCGTCCTAGGAAACACCTTTTTTTATGCGCAAGCATACGTATGTGCGAGTGGTTTGCAGGAGACGGATTTTTTTCGGCGTGTTGCCTTATTTTGCATTTGATTCTTTGAAGTCGGGATGATGAGAAGCGTTGCTTCGCGAGTCAGGACGAGCAGACACTTTGTTTAGAATAACTTGTTCATATATACTTGAAGAAATAAAGATGGTGAAAGTTCTGTCACATCGCATGTGCTGCCAATTTCTTCGTTTTCTAGTGACATAATAAGAAAGGCACTTTCTGGCATGATTGCAGCGATGACCTTACCGATGTGATGTGATTAGCTTTATAATACGGTAGTTCTACATATATTAACGCAAAGTGAAACGTAGTGTAAAAGTGTGGAAACGTATTAATTTCCCCCACCCCAGATAATTTTACGGCATTACATTGTAGCCTTAAACCGCTAGCGTCAATTAAAAAAATCATTCAGTCTCTTCTCGCTTTTCTGAAGTTTCCAAGATATAGTTTGAATTTAATTCATTGAATTTAATTTGGAAATGAAGTTTCCAAGATATAGTTTCATAAGCGTACAGCGATATACAGGATGCCCCAGCTAACTCAAGCAAGAGTTTAAAAATATTTCGACGCACTTTATGACGGCGCGACCAAAGGCATGTTGCTAACTATGGCATGAACTACGCCACACTATTTTTGTGTTCTGCTTAGTTATGTAAGATTGATTAATTAACTTCTAATGCAACGAAGCTGGGCAAAAAATTTCAATGAGAAAGTTGTAGATTGGTTTCGCAAAATGTCCGATTAGACAGTTTCTAACTTTGTATGGGATGCTATGCTTTTGTGTCGTCGCAGTTCATCTTGGGTTATATCAGTGAGGCAGTAGAGTCTTCCAGGGCCCTCACTAATGCCGGCTATCAGCGCTTTAAATTTGCAAATAAAGTGTGCCTGCTGGTGTTGAAGGGTGGCGGGGGCATGTTGTACACGATCGTGGTGCTAACTACCGCGCTGGGACAAGGGGAAACTTTTATGGAACATCTCAAGTGGGTCACGAACCAGACGGTCTCGAGAGAAAGCTTTCAGTCCAGGTGGTGGTGCTTAGACTTCAGATGGCGCGGGCGTTGTCTGTCGCGATACGATAGCTGCGAGCATGCAGACATTCCTCACGATAAACTTGGAGGGCGGCGCCGTGACTCCGTGGTCGCTGAGGGACCGTATGTTGCGCAACTGCACTTCGGCGTAAACACATTGCCGGGAATGGTTCCTTAGCCCTCTTTACTGGGCTCGATCCATGGCGTTCAGCATCGGACTCGACGGTACCCGTCGTTCCGGTTTCCGGAACATAACCGCGCTCCGCCGATAAGGAATTAAGGGCTTATAATTCACGAAGTCGGGAGAGCTCTTCGGCTGTCTGATTCGCTTCATTGTGGTCCCCTATGCATTACTGATGCCGAAATATAGCGATGATGCACACTCTGCGTGGGCTCCACAGCGTTGCGGTGGCGTTCTGCTACAAGCCCAAGCTGTCGCACTATCCCTATGAAACTTTGGAAATGTTACCCTCGATATTTCAAGGTGTATAAGAACTTCAGATCGCAGTAAATTATATGAATTTGACCAACAAAGAACTTTATGCTGGCCGTGTATACACTCGCATACTGGAACCGCGAGAACTGATGGCACATAAAGAACAAGAAAGGAAGCGAAACAAGAAATGTCTGAAAAGCTTTGCGACTTCGGCCATTGCAGCTTCTTGTGAATAAACGCACTATTTTTTATCTCTATTTTATATTTCAACCAAACCAAGCTTTCTACTGCTTAACTGCCATGCCTTTCGTTATCTGTTTCTTTTTTTTCTTTTTTTTTTCATGTACCTTCTTGGACAACCATTACGCAGACAACTAAGATCGACGTAATCAATGAAGTGGACTTCAGAGTCTAATAATAACATATCGTTCACATCTGCTTACGTTTTACAGAGTTATTGTGCCTCGACCTGTCTTAGTAGTAAACGCTGCAGTTTTTCTTGTTTTGTTCCTTCGAAGGGAATCGCAGGAAACACTAGCTTTATAATGCGCCCGATGTTATTTGATGTGGAAGTACAACGTCGTCGCCTATCACTACCATCATTCTTGATTCGTGTTATAATCCCTCATATATCATACATCATGTGCAATGGCACATTCACTCTCGGCAGTGCCTTTGCGGAGGCGGCTTCAACCTCTGCACTGCTTTTTCAGGAGATGCGAAACGCTGCTGCATGCATGCGACACCTCAACGTTGTTTTCCACGAACGTTCGAAATTTACGTGGCCTGTTTTGAAATCCCCTCGAAGTGTTGCCATTATCACTGCGACGATCAAGGGAAATCACGCGACCAAAAACGCCTTTGGTTGAGTCATAAATTTCAAAAACAGGTGCTAACACGGGATGCGAGTGACTTTCGTTGACAGTCGTACAACGCGCCCAGGCAGGGAGCAGCGGTGCGCCGCTTCGTTTGGCGCAGCGTCTTCGCATCGGCGCATGGAGTGCAGTGTGGTACTCACCCCGTCGCCCGCGGCCACGCAGCGTGCCCAGCCGGGCGGGTAACGAGCCTCGCACAGCTGGAGAGTTGTAAAATGCAGGGCGCGGAGATTTGGGAGAGTGGCGAACAAGGACGCGGAGCCGCTTGTGGTCATCGGACAGTCTGGCTGTCCCGGACGGCAGCAATTAGGCATCCGTGAGAATTCGCCTTTCGACGCGACCTCGTCAAAGGAGAGCCGTAGGGAAGCCACGGTGCACTGCAATGGCTGGCGGCAGAATCGAGGGAGGCAGAGGCGGAGGTTGTGGCGAGAGTAGACGGTGCTCGGAAGACTACAGAGCGACCGCGGACAGAGTATCCCCAACCAGTTGCTCGTTTCCTTTGGCAAAAACCAAGACATCATTTCGCTATACCAGGGATCTGCACCTCCCATAAAATGGATATTTAAGCCGGAAGGTAACTACCTCTTGATCCGCGGTCGAAGCATCACGTTACACTTACGTTATCGCAGCTGATAATTCGTGCTTCATATCGTAGTATACCGCGGGATTCCCCGCACTGGAATATTATTCATGCAGATGGTTATATTTTCGTTTGTAATCGCATACGCGGCTTCACGTGACGACTACATGAATGCAGCTGTTGGCCCGCGCCTTACTTGCATGTTACGTGGTCTTTTGCAGGCTGAAAACCCCGACAGACATTTCAGTCTGCTGCTAAACGGGGACAAGTTATCGGCACCGATCATAGGCGTGCGCAGGGTTCCCCATCAGGGGGGTGGGGGGCGACGGTTCCTCGCAGAGCCCCCTCCCCCTACTAAGTCGATGTACGAGGCAGATTTTGCGCCCCCCCCCCCTCTTAGGTGAATAGGGGGGCGGCGCCCTCCCCTGCCCCCCCCCCCCCCCGTGCGCGCGCCTATGGCACCGATAGCACAGCGAAGGATAGAAAGATAGTTTTCCGAAGCTGACGGAAACATGTGCATGTTGGTAAGAACAGCGCAACAAACAAGTACTAGCGAAGAACATGCACACTGCGTTGGAAACTGCGTGGCGCTCCGTTTCTGAGAATAGGTCGAGCAACGCAACGCAAGTCCTGAGCGAGTGGAGCAGGTCAGCTTCGCTCGCTCAGTATTCGAATAAGCAGAAACGTATACCCGCACTCCCAGACAGAAAAAAAAACTTGTTTTGTAAACAAAGCTCGTTAACAGCGCTTGAGTACTATGTGGTCAACTTTCTAATAACTAAAATTTGCTCTCGAATTTAAACAGCTTGCCTCGCTTCCTGGTAAGCACGTGGCACTCACTCTAAATAGGCGCTGGACGGATGCACTGCATGGGACTCCTGTATTTTTCTTTCAGGAAGACGTGGTAAAGGCATGCAAAGTTTTTTATATCTTTTTACGGTCGCATAAATTCCGGGACCAATCCTATAATTTTCTCTCAAGTTATTCATAACGCCCACAGCACCAAAATATTCTATTTTGTAACAGCCGGGTGCGGCAAGTAAAATGTAACTGGTAACATGATCCTACACGTTACCAAAAAAAAAAAAAAAAACGCCAGGCCTGCGCTGAAACCGCCGCACAGTCACAGCGAAAGCTGGAAGAGCGGCGTTTCTAGAGCCCGTTAAGTTCTCTTGGGGCTACAATACAAGTACACTAGAAAGGTACCCACTACGCCATAAATCACAATTTTTGTGAAGTTGGGAAGCACCTACTAAGCCATTATTCGTCATTCTGCGGAGAAGCGAGACACCAGCTACACTTCTGTTAGGCATTATGTGCACTTTGTTGACGCGACGACTGATGACGATGAAGAATTATGGCTCAGCCCTTTGTAATGGGTTGGAATCTTTAAACGGCCCACCAGTTATGTAATTTGCATTGGGTGACGCCCGGTCAGTATTTCCCTCTCCCGTCATGCTGTGTAACATACGTTGACGTGGGAGAGAGACGTGGGGGGGGGGGGGGAGAACTTTACTGACACCCCGAGGAAGTGGATCATGCGCTTATGGGCTTCCTTGGCAACCAATACAAGTGCAGTTGCGAGGAACCCACTACGCTATAAATCATTGTAATTTTTGCGAAGTAGGGCTGAACGCATGTAAGGCATTATGCGCACTTTGTTGATGCTGTGCCTGATGACGATGAAGAATTATGGCAGAGCCCTTTGTAATGGGTTGGAAGCATTCAACAACCTACACGTTGCGCAATTCGCATTGTGTGACGATTCGTTACAGAATTCGCGTTGTGCGACGCTTGGTGCTTATTTTACTCTTCTACCACGCTATATTGCATTTGCTAATGTGGTTCCTTCCTGACATGAAGCCTGTATAGCACCTTTTTGCAAAGCAGTTTCAAGCACCGGCATGGCTCAGAGGTTGAATAGTGGGCTCCCACGCAGAGGGCCCAGGTTCGAACCTCGTTCCATCCTGGAATTTTTTTCTTATTTTAGTTTTTTTTTTCTTATTTCGAGCGATACTGGTTACGGACACCGGCGGCGGCGGCAGCGGCGGCGGCGGACAACTACGGCGCCAAAAACGGCCGGTGAAATGATCTCATAACAGCTTTCGCTGTAAAAAAGTTTAACATAAGTATACATAACCCGCCAGAGTTTCGAAATACTTGCGTGTACGTTACTAAGTTACCAAGAAAAGTACGTGGTACCGCTAACGTTCTTACCTCTACGTTGATACCGCGAACGCTGGCTCGTGCCAGCGTTTCGACAAGGGGAATCCAGTGGCATTCCTTCTTCAAAAACTTAACCTAATCCTATATGACCACCAGGGGTCTTATATCCCGGCCGCGACGGGATTCATTCCCGCCGGGGCCGGGATTCAATTCGGAGCATTTTTGTTGGAGGCGACAATGCTTGAGCCCCGTGTAATTAGATTTAGGTGCATGTTAAAGAACTCCAGCTGGTCGAAATTTCAGGAGCCCTCCACTACGGCGTCCCTCATGTAGCGAGAGAGAGACGTGAAGGCGGCCGACGTGGCCGTGCCGAAGTCTCGCCACTTTATTAGAAGGCCCTTGTAAGCAGAACTACAGCGGCTGCCGGCGTCCTGACAGCCAGGAGCGTGAGCTCGTTCCTGACTGCTCGCGCCTCGAGCTCTCAGCATGAGCTGCGCGAGAGACGCGGCGCGGTGGTTGGAAAATGACGATGATGATGAATGGCGATGATGATGACGCTACAGATTACTCCCCCCCCGCAGAAATGAGCCCGGAATGAACTATGGGGGCGTATATACAAGAATGTTCATGTCGCGAAACGATAGGGTCCGTGGGCTGTTCAGGTCGTTAACGTGAAGGACTGTCGGGAACCATTGGGTCTCTGGCGGGCGGCTCTGGGAGAAGCGTAGAGGGCGGGGGTCGCGACGAATGGACACTGTAGGCAGGAGCGAATGCACCCGAGGCCGTACACGTCGGAGCCGAACCAACAAAAATGGCTGGACGCGATGACAGACGCTACACCAGCAAGATCGGCGAAGGGAACCACTGCGCGCATTCGGTGCACGTTGTCTTCGGCGCGAGCCGAAACGCCGTCGTGTACGGTGGGCGTGAGCAGAATGCGGCAGCTTGCGATGGAATTGGGGGCTCAGCGCGGAGGATTGCGCTGGGGCACATCGAAGGCGCCGGTATGCATGCGGCCCTGTACAGGTTCTGGCATGTCGTGTCGTAAGACACCCAAAACGTCGTAGCATTGTGCGCGGTACGCCTGTGGTGCGATTGTTCATCGTCGGTGCTGTGATCAGCGCGCTTGCATGGTGCTCAGATGTGTGGGTGGCGTCGTGCGTCAAAAGCTCCGGAGGAAACCCGTGGTGCAACCGAGCAAGCGTAGTCTCTGCAGGTTCTGACGGTGCACCTGCGCTCGGTGAAGCATCTACGGTAGACGGCACATGAGGGCCCGTGCGCAGGTCGGAATGCTGCACGTCTGCCGTCGTGGCAGGCGTGACATTTGCATGCGGTGCTGCCTTTGATGAAACAGGCATGTCATCCTCAGGCGATTCCGTCATCGTTGCCGCGTCCCGCATGTTCGGCCGATGTTGGTGAGGGGCACGCACTGCTGCTGCGGGAGACGTCGAGGGCGATGCGGGTCGCTGCTGGCAAGAAACGCAGAGCTCTGAGGTCGATGGAAGGTCACGTTCGGATATCGTCGACGGCGAAACCTCCGCGAGCGAGGGGCGCACAGCGGGCGAGAGGTTGTCCGTGTCAGCTTCCAGGTCGTGCGGCAAGGTAGCCAGCGTGGAAGCTGAGGTCAGGGACGTGTCGTGAGCCGGCGAGGACAGGGACGACGGGCGGATGGCGGGCATGCCTGATGGACCGTCGGCCGAGGGCGTCGAAGAAACGCACCTCGTGGCGGACTGGTCGATGGCAGCAGGAACGTCGTCGGGCGCAGGAACCTCGGGCGCAGGAACCTCGGGCGTAGGAACTTGAACATCGTCGGGCTGGTCGTCCGGCGCGGGAACCGCTGCGCTGGTGGCCGGACGAGAGGTTGAAAGAGACGTAGCCGGGGAAGGTAGGTCGCGGTCATGGGAGGGCTGCGGGCCGGGTGGTACCGGTCGCGTTGGCGGAGGGGAAACCCGGAACTCACGGGTCCCCGGTAGCGGGCGGTACGTCTCGCCGTAGCGGGCCAGCACCGCAGCGCATAGATCGTCATATGGCTGCGGGCTGGATGTCGTTGCGGCTGCAAGATGGTGTAGCTCAACCGGCAGCGCTTGGAATAGGGCGGCGTGCATCATCGGCTGTGCCGTGATGCCATTCAGTGCGAGAACAGCATCGAGCTGCATAAACCACGCTCGGGGGTAGGCCGGGTGGAACGGCTTCACTGGCGGGCAGAGTGAAGGCAACATGGCAGCGCCGCTCGTCGAAGGGCGTGGTTGTCCGGGTCACCAATTGTAGCGAGAGAGAGACGTGAAGGCGGCCGACGTGGCCGTGCCGAAGTCTCGCCACTTTATTAGAAGGCCCTTGTAAGCAGAGCGACAGCGGCTGCCGGCGTCCTGACAGCCAGGAGCGTGAGCTCGTTCCTGACTGCTCGCGCCTCGAGCTCTCAGCATGAGCTGCGCGAGAGACGCGGCGCGGTGGTTGGAAAATGACGATGATGATGAATGGCGATGATGATGACGCTACACTCATAATAATATCGTGGTTTTGGTACGTTAAACGCCAACATTTATTATTATTTGCAAACTATATCCGTTAGTAGTAGTAAGTGCTCCTGCATGCCATCGGTTGTTCGCCTTCTCCGATGACATGCGCAGTGTCGGTATTGGCTGGAATCTAACTTGCGAAGAATTCTCGAGTAAGATGTTTCTGTAAATATGGGTCCCGATGCTTGCAATTATTTTATTATGGTGCCAATTGAAAATGTGGAAGATCATAGCTGCAGCCATATCCGCGCACGCGTAGCCCAATTTCTGAAGATATAGCGCCTGTTTCCAGATCCCCAAAACCTGGCACCAAATGCTTTGACCAATCTAAAACAAGACAAACGGGAATAATTTAGAATAATGTTGCTACAGTGTCAATGTTGCCTTTTCTGCTGACGTATAGATTTAGCAGAAATTTCTGGAGGCGAAGTAGGATATGCGAATAAGTTTTTAGGTATGATACGCCCAGATTTGAGATCGGTTGGACTTTGTTATTGCTAAGCGCGTAAAGAAGTGAATATGTATTACCAGTAACGAGTCTGTGCTCATTTGGTTTTTCATGTGTAGACAGATGTTCCACTACGCAGCTTTTTTAGCTCAAGCCATACAGTTTCAGCGTTTGGTAGTTGTAGTAACCGATCTGAATAAAGATATTTTGTCTGATATGAAAAGGTGTATATGTTGTGGCGTGCAGGGGCTCGCAAAAAATCTAGCGTAATGATCAACTTGCCGAAGCGATGTGTTAGTCGCGGTAATTTTTCTCGCCGACCCACGCCTTGTTGCTCTTTTCTTTCTTTATGTGGTATGCAATTAAAAAAAAGTGGGCAGCTTGCACTAGTGTTGCAAGGCTGGACTAACAGTGGAGCTCGTGGCCGACCTAGCTCCTGTCTGCTTCTACAAGTTCGACTAAGTCGTTGCTAGGTTTGGCTAGGCATTGCAAGGCTTGGCTATGTGGAGCGTAGAACTATATTGCTTGGCGTATGTCGTCGTGGCTGCGTGAAGTGAATGGTTACTTAGTATGATCATAATTAGTTATGTCTTTATTAGTATTGCCTCAATTAGCACGATCTTAATTAGCAATAACTTATTCAGCCTACCCTTAATAAACAATTACCCTGAATTAACGAGGTCTTAAGAAGGTGAAGAGGAGAACGAAGAGAGAGCGCGCCGGCCGAGTAACACGCTAGAAGGTAGAGGCCGATCATGATGCTGATAGTCTTTTGTTCGCTGTGCACGGGCTGACCTCTAGCTTGGCTGTTAATAACTGGCTCTCCGACGAATGTCTTCATCTGTAACTTGTGACTGCAGTTGTGTGTTGAAATAAAGCAAATGCAACAACAATTGTTCGTTTCTGTCTGGCGCCCCATCACAATAAATACAAAGCGACATCTTCTGGTACGAGTGTCATATGCTGCACTGCTACTTCACACCCGCACGTCTGCACCAACAAAGCTTCACCTCAGCTGAAAGGGTGCGGAAAAAGCGTAAACCAGCGCAGCACCTCTCCTGCGCCTTTTGTTACGAATGACAACTGCAGTACCTCGTGAACTGTTCAGGGTCATCGAACGGACTCCGTGTAGCAGCCGCCTGCAGCCGTTTTATTGCGAAATGAAGTTCACGAAGTTCAGCGAAAGTTCAGCAGTCCCACAGGACCACCTTGACCCTTTTAGGCTGACTAATCCAAATCGGCTCGCGACGTTCTCAGCGAGCCATTCTTTTATCCGAAACAAAAGACAAAACACAGCAATAAACAAAGCCACAAGCGCGTTCGAAGCCGCAAGCACGAAGACCCACGGTGGCTGAACCATCGCAGCGCCTGAGTTGCCTCTAGTAAATATTATAGGAAACTCTGTGGAGCTAGCAGACATTGTCGACTAGTGGCCGCTTTGTATCATAGACCCACCCGCCACGGTGGTCTAGTGGTTATGGCGCCCGACTGCTGATCCGAAGGTAGCGGGATCAAATGCCGGCCCCGGCTACCGCATTTCGATGGAGGCGAAATGCTTGAGGCTCGTGTACCTAGATTTAGATGCACGTTAAAGAACGCCAGATGGCCAAAATTCCAGAAGCCCTCCAGTACGGCGTCCCTCATAATCATATCGTGATTTTGGCACGTGAAACCTCAACAATTATTATTAAATGTGAAGCATTTCTTAGCGAACCCAAGGCACCTTGAGCGTTTCTATCTATCTATCTATCTATCTATCTATCTATCTATCTATCTATCTATCTATCTATCTATCTATCTATCTATCTATCCGCCTACGTCTGGATGCTCTCGTGATCGCCTCCTTAACTTGGTGTACACCAAAATTGGCCTGGGAGGGTAAGAGGGTTTGACGAGTATGACTGTCTGGTCATGACATAAATAATACGAAAATCCTGGCGCGTACGTCATCAAACCCTTTGCTCCAAACACGTGTGGTACATACCCTTATAAATGGGCCGCGGTATACGGGTATGCGCCGCAGGTGATTGACAGTTTATATCTACCCAGGAACGGCGAGAACAGACTCGTAATTTAAATGCGAGAGCATTAAGAAAAACCGACATCGGCAGCTTTGACCCAATGAATGCAAAAATTTTTTTTAAAAAAGTTAGGATCCCAGCAGGAAGCGGACCCTAGCATTCGGCGTGGCAGTCATGTATTCTACCACAGAGCTACGCCAGGTCTATAAACTGCTTTGGAAAATGACCCTACGTGGGCCTAATGTCGGTGCAACGTCAATTGTGGTCGCTGTTCTGGCTATCTAATTTTATAGAAAGCAATAAACACTACGTGTGTACTGCTATGATACGGGCCTCATTTCGGGACAACGTCAATTGTGGTTCCAGTGTTGGCTCCGCTTTTATAGGAGTCTAATAAGCATTACATTTTTATTGCTGTGATTCAGCAAGCTATATTTAAGCGTTGCTCGACCTCGAAGCAATACGCTGACGAAAGTTCCGTATGAAATTCACATCATCGCACCCGGTTATAAAGTGCTCTTCGTTTCGATAATACTGCCGTCTTCGCAACGTGAGTGCTGACGTTACTTCACGGTCATAAGTTACCCTTTAAACGCCAGTGTAGTCGACATGCCTGGTAAGCCCACGTTTTGCACACAACTACTCCATTTACGAAAACACGTCGATCCACCTCGTAACGCTGGGCTGCCATGAGATCTGCCGCATTTTTATCACAGGGCGGTGTCATCGGAGCTGTCAAAGAGTGACGGCTGCAATGTCGACAAATTCGATAGGCAAATTAATCACCGTTTTTATTTGAGCCGCCACCACCCAAATCCGTTGCTGAAAGTGCCGCCGGTAAACCAACGCAGCACATCCTGTAGCCGCTGATAAAGTATTTCTATTTTAGGTGCTTTACGATTTTCGAGCAACTGCTTGGCATTATTCGCTATGAGATGCCATGGAGCGTCCTTTGTTCATTTGCACAACTTTCTCTGATGAGTGCCAGTGACAGTACAAGGCAACATTCGGTGCATTTGTTTACATCGGCAAGTACAGCGACCGCATGTTGTTCGCTTGAAATATAACGCATGACGTGCCTCAGTGACATCAAGTAACGTCAGAGAAAAAGCAAAACAAGCGAATTCTGCGAACGTGGGCATTACTTCATTTCTACTTCGCGCAATACCGAATTTGGTACTTGTCAAGCCATCGAAACGGCCGCGAGCGCATCATGAGCGTGGCATGTAACTAATGCCGTACATGACACGCATATCAAGATTTTCATGTAACCGCCTCTCATTTACGTTCGTCATACAGTCGCGTCTCACAATACCAGTTTTGGTGTACATCAAGCTAGCGAACCGGCCGCGAGCGCAACGTCAGCGCGGCATGTAAATCATGCCGTACATGACATGCATGTCATGGTTTTCATGTTACCACCTGTCATTTATGTTCGTCATACGGTCACGTCGCCAATACCTAATTTGGTACTTGGCAACCCAGCGAAACGGCCGCGAGCGCACCATGAGCGTCGCCTATAACTAATGCGGTACATGACACGCATATCGTGAGTTTTATGTAACCACCTTTCATTTATGTTCGTCATACAGTCACGTAACGACATACTGATTTTGGTGTATATCAAGCTAGCCAAACGGCCGCGAGCGCACCATCAGCGTGGCATGTAAATCATGTCGCACATGACACGCATGTCATGGGTTTCATGTTACCACCTCATTTACGTTCGTCATACCAATTTTGGTGGTGGTGGTCAAGCTAGCGAAACGGCCGCGAGTGCGCCATGAGCGTGGCATGTAAATCGTGCCAGGTATGACATGCATGTCGTGGTTCTCATGTAACCACCTGTTATATATGTTCTTCATACAGTTCCGACGCGCAATACCAATTTCAGTGTATATCAAGCTAGCGAAACGGCCGCGAATGCACCATGAGCGTGGAATGTAAATCATGTCGTACATGACATGCATGTCATGATTTTCATGTTACCACGTGTCAGTTATGTTCGTCATACAGAAATGTCTCGTCATACCAGTAGGCCTATTTGTATATATCCATTCATTTAAACGGCCGCGAGCGCCCCGAGACCATGTCATGTAAATCATGCGGTACATGACATGCGTGTTATGATTTACACGTTAAGGCCTGCCACTTATGTTCATCATGAACTCTTGTCACGCCATACCAGATCTGGTATATATTAAATTAACGAAGCGGCCGCAAAAGCCCCAAGACCGTGGCATGTAAATCATGCCGTTCATGACATGCATGTCA
The DNA here is from genome assembly GCF_013339695.2 of Rhipicephalus sanguineus. Taxonomy (NCBI): domain Eukaryota; kingdom Metazoa; phylum Arthropoda; class Arachnida; order Ixodida; family Ixodidae; genus Rhipicephalus; species Rhipicephalus sanguineus. Next base: position 71,847 of record NW_023615594.1, on the reverse strand, counting down.
TGATTTTCATGTTATGACCTGTCATTTATGTAGATAGATAGATAGATAGATAGATAGATAGATAGATAGATAGATAGATAGATAGATAGATAGATAGATAGATAGATAGATAGATAGATAGATAGATAGATAGATAGATTAAAACGTCGGTGATACGATCACGGCTCGTACGAATTTCGGGGTGATAGGAATTTTTCTGTGGCCCCGGCCAAGGCCCATTAGCCTGCAATGTATTGGAGAACGGTTGTCGCGAACCGATTTGCACTCCGCGACGTTTGATACGAACGTACGCTGGCGCACAAGTACGAACAGGTGCGGCCCACGGTGTCGCGGAAGACGCGCGCGGTAGTTACGCGCGGGCGCGGATATGCGCGCGGCGCGACCATCAACGGTGCGTCGTTGACTCCGAGAGAGCGTGCGCGAATTTTGGAGGCGTTTATGCGCCTTAGCGTTTAGATTACAGTAGGGGTGTGCGAATATTCGAAAGTTTCGAATATTCGTCGAATATTACATTCGAAATATTCGTATTCGATTCGAAAATCGCGTATTCGAAAAGTTTCGAATATTTGATAACTTCGAATATTCGAAAAATTCGAATATGCGATTCGATTATCATGCATAAGATAACTCGTCTTCCACATTTCTGCTGCGTTCGTATAGCTAAAAACGTTGCCGAGAGGAGCGATAAACATCGTAAATGCACGGAGGCACGATATCTGCCTGCGACGAGCGCCCAATACGTATGATTTATTGCTGGTGCATCTCCGACGTGCAGCACTGTTGGCGATCATGTAACCGTACATTTTCAATATTATGCGGCAGTAACGTGCCGCACTGCCACTCGTTCACTGTGCGGGACCACTTCTGAAGAAAGACAGTGACCCATGTGACTGGTGGAGGACTGTAGGCACCTTCAGATACCCCACTCGGGCAAAGCTTTGCCCCATGTACCTCCCTATACCAGCCACTTCTGTTCCAAGCGAGCGTGCCTTTTCAGTGGCAGGGGGGGGGTGTCTCTGTTAGAGGGGAGCGCCTGCTGCCTGATCATGTGGAGCAACTCATATTTCTTCATGATAACATCTAGTTATTACTTTCATTGAGCCGTGATATTTGCTTGTGTTGTGATGGGCATTGTGCTAGCCTGGACATTGTGTTCTGGAGATAGCAGTGTATGTTGTGGTGCCAGTCAGGCTATTAATGTTTTTTTTTTTTTTCAAATAGCTACATGTTAAATAAAATATTGTTACTGTGGAGGCATTTTTCCTTTGATATTTGATATTCGATTCGATATTCGAAGGTGGATATTCGTATTCGATTCGTATTCAAAAAATTTGATATTCGCACACCCCTAGATTACAGATGACGTTGACGTCGCGCTTTTTTTTCTCGACGCGTTGACGCATGCTCCAGTGCTCGAGGCAGCGGTGTCTTTGTACTGTGTTAACACGTGCCTGCCACGTCGATACAAGAAGACTGAAACTTGGGCTGCGGGCCCGTCATGAAGTCCCATGAAACGTGGACGAAGACCCCAAGAGACGAAGCGGACGGTCTGGCGAAGGAGCTTGGCCTCTATTTATCTTGTGCAAAGCGCTTCTTAAATCACTTGTGCCGCAGTACTCTGTTGTCATGCAGAAAAGCGTAGTAAGATGAGGAAGGGGCCACAAGCGGTCACGGGGCACAACACATCTGGTTCATAATTACACACGTGCGCATGCAGCGTATATTTACGAGTACAAATATGATCGTTGACGTCTAAAAACTTTACTGGCAATCATTCAGAGCTGTTCATGACATCGCTGCGGCCCTGAGACACACTCAATCAAAACGTTTGCCAACTTTCTTTTGTCGCATACTAAATTTCCATAGTTTCTGGTGATACGAATTTCGGATGATACGAATATTTTTCGTAACCCCGCGAGATTCGTATCACCGAGGTTTTACTGTAGATAGATAGATAGATAGATAGATAGATAGATAGATAGATAGATAGATAGATAGATAGATAGATAGATAGATAGATAGATAGATAGATAGATAGATAGATAGATAGATAGATAGATAGATAGATAGATAGATAGATAGATAGATATAGATATAGATAGATAGATAGATAGATAGATAGATAGATGATAGATAGATAGATAGATAGATACGCTCAAAGTCGCAGAAGTTCGCTAAGAAATGATTCGCATTTAATAAATAGGGAGGCTGCCCAGCAGCAGCTGGCAGTGTGAGCGATATTGGCCGCGAGGAGTTACGGAGTCGCCCTCTATCGGATGCGCCTCGATTGCGTTCTAGGTAGGATACCACCGGCGCGCTCCCCATAGGTTTTGCTGTCGGCGCTCTACAAAAACACCTCGCGGGAGCCCTCCAGGGCATTTCTGTAAGTACTTTCGAAAGGAGCTGTGTTCTTTACTCTCAAAATAATCATTTTCCACGAACTGAAAGCACAAGATAGTTTACAGTCGCTGTCTCTGCAGAAAACCGAGCACCCGCTTCACGCGGTCGCCGCGTTGGAGGCCCCTGAACCGGCTTCTTGCGTGAAAGGTAGTCACTCGCTGAGTGCAAACTATGGGAAATATCTCGTTAGAATAGACCGCCTGTATAACCAAACGGAGCATAACAGAAAGAGGCATCAAGCCAGCGATCGCACGGGTTCGCGACGACTGACGGTGCCTCTGCATGTATGAGCGTCTGCATGTATGTTCGTACTGATCAGGGCAGGGCAGAGATACTCAGAAAAGTATTCCGGAATACAGATATCGAAATACATGAACTGGAAGCCTAAAATACAGATACTGAGATACATTTGCCTTTACCGTAACGGGATATTTCGGGGATACTTTTGCAATAAGACGAAAAAAGTATTCCGGAATACAGTTGCATCAATACAGATACTGGAATACTTTTTTTATTTCAAGGATGCTCATACTACGCAAAGACACTTATTAGTGCAGCATGATGTTGTAAATAAAGTTACAGCGCATCGAAACGTTCAGATCATTTATTTATTTATTTATTTATTTATTTATTTATTTATTTATTTATTACAGTTTCCTCAGCGCCATTAAGACATTGCAGGGGAGGGAGGCGGAAAAATTACATAATTAGTAATAATGACATAATTACAAGTATCAATTGCAATAAAAATACACTATTTCACAGCAACAGTAAGAAGGATTGGACACCGAAATCGACATACTTGGCGAACAAACTAAGCTATGCTAGAAATAGCACACTTTAAGCAAATCACTCGAATCAATAATGAACACCAGTGAATTGAGAAAAAGCACACATTTATTTTGAAGATCTGCTTTGCTGAGAAGGTTGCTGTGTAGGCTTCTCAAATAGGCTGTCTTCTAACAGCGTCGGTTCAGCCTCAGCACATACTCACGAAAGAAAAAAAGTGTGTCTACCGCTGAAGGCGAGCACAAATTCGTGTTATGGTGAATAAATACCGCCTTCATAGCCGGATTGCCCTGCAGCGTGGCGATATCTCTTCTCGGGTCATCTAGATACCGAAACACTTTCGCCCTCACTTGGGTTGTTCTGACTGTTCAGAATCCGAAGTCGGTCCCCATCTTCGCAATCCTCAGCCGTCTGACCCTGTCGGCTTCAATGAAGCTGTCACCACCACCAGGGGCGTAGGCAGAAATTTTTTTCGGGGGGGGGGGGGCACCTCCTTGATCTGTAGTGGGGACGAGCAGGCAGATGTGGTCGAGTGTCATTTTCTGCTCTGTATGCTATGGCAAAAAAAAATCTCGGGGGGGGCACGGGCCCGGTGTGCCCTAACGTGGCTACGCCCCTGACCACCACCGACGCTACCAGCACCCATTTCAGAAAGCCGCAACAGGCGAAGTCGGCTCCGGCGGTGGGGGAGCCTGCCACCACAAAAGACCGTTTCACGCATGTCATGAATTACGAGGCCATCTTCTAGTCACTTCGGCCGCGACTACGGGAACTCCTTTTGGAAGTGTCGCCGCTTTGAGAACTGAATATCCGCGAAGCATTGCAAAGCCTGTTCCAAGGCGGTATCCGCGTCGGGGGTCTTGAAGTAATGGCTTGCCACCCGAAAAAAATTAGGCGTGCTGCACTGACCTTGAGAGACAGCGACTTTCGTCGGCAGAGGCCGACAACACTGCCCCCGCGATTCTGCCGTCTGCGTTGTCACGCGCTTTACCATATGGACCACTCTGTGCTTGAGGGGAAACCATCGCCGCCCTATCTGTCGGCGACCGGCGGCGCGCCTTTGCTTGTCTTGGCACAAAAAAAAAACGTCATCCCCCATTGGAAACACGCCTCAACCCATTTCCGACACAAAAAACAATGTAACGAAATACCCGTGTCCTGCATAGTATCGCGATACAGGCGATACATCGTAAATGTATTTCACTACTGAGATACAAATACATTTTTCAAATGTATCTCGATACAGAAATACAGATACTCAAAAGTATCTCTGAAATACTATCGCGATACTCTTGTATCGCGATACTGCCCAGCCCTGGTACTGATGGTTTCGCTTTTGCTACGAGCGCGTTTTAGCACCGCGCTGTGAACATAAGGCCGCAAAATATGAGAATTTGTGAGTACATAAACAACTACTGTTGCGCGGACGCTATCAGAGCAGTTCAAAAACAATTTCGTTACACCCGCCGCTTCGGTGCGTACGGCAACTTTCTCATGTGCCGTCCCGACGATTTAGTATTTTTTGTTTTTTCGGTCTAAATTCGGGTACGTTTCAATGTCATTTGACAAGTTGTCTCGCACTGCGTATTGATCGGTCTTCTCAGCGGGCAAATGCCGATGCTTCTGTTTCTTTATTCAGTGCATTCGTTTCGTCTGGTGCTCGCACAAAACGTGAGCAAATGCGACTCCTTTTTTAATGCTCCTTAATTATCGTTTCCTTTGCATTCCAGTGAACTTGCCACTCTCTGTCATCAACATATTCATGGACCAAAGCTTCACCACTTCGAGATTGCTGGTGGAAGGAGAAGCAGTCTACGAGACCGAGCATGTACATGTCTAGCAATCTGGGCCATCGAGTACTGCGGCAAAGTCGACCCTAAAGGGAAGCGCTCGGCGTAACGCTATGGGGAGCGTTCTTTAAAAATTGATTACTAAAAGATGCCTTAATATTCGCAAATTGCACTTAAGGCACTTAACGCTGATAGCGTTCTTGTGCTGTACATAGCAATTAGTTTGAATTCGCCGGCTGGATTTTTTTCCCGAGACACTTTCGTGGATCCATTGAAAATGCATGGGGTGACTTTTCAAAAGTTAATTGTAGCACAATGATCATTTATTCGCTAATTGCACTCTAGTGACAAGTACAGTACGACAACCTTTCCATGTGCTTGCACTTTGGTATGATTACGCTGGCTGGGTTTTTTTCCTGAAGAGGTTTCCTAAATCCTACTGCGGGAAAGCAGCCCTACAGGGGTAAGAAAATGCCTGTCGCTAAATTGATGTGAAAGTGCATGTTGATCACGTTAAAACTCAGAAAAGTCTGCAGATGTGATGCACATTATCACGCTGACGTATAGGAAATTGGTAATAGTAATAAATAACAGTAAAGAATCTAACAATTTATTTGAAATTTATGGGCGCAAGCTCTTAGTGTAGAAGCACATCTATAGTATAGATGGTATTTCAAGGTATATAGTCACGATAAGACGATAGATCACAATTTCATATAATGGATTTCTACTGTTCATTTTTATCGTTGATTAGTAACAAAGATTAATTACAATCAATTAATTATATGCAACCTAGTGTTCAGTGGTGTCAAACGAAAAGTATCCGAAATGGCAATGTAGCTTTTTAATAATAGCAGTGACATCTATATATTTAGTAATCATGGTCATCCTTATCTATCTATCTATCTATCTATCTATCTATCTATCTATCTATCTATCTATCTATCTATCTATCTATCTATCTATCTATCTATCTATCTATCAAGCCGCCTACGACTTTGTGCTCTCTATCCCCCCTCCCCATGTGTAGGGTAGCAAACTAGACGCATTGTCTAGTTAACCTCCCTGCCTTTCCTACATTCCTTCTCTCTCTCTCTTGACCGTTTCGTTAACGTGATGTACACCAAAATTGGTGTGGCATCACGTGAATGCATGACGAATATAAATGACAGGTCATAAGATCAAAATCATGACATGCATATCATGAACGGTATGATTTACATGCCACGGTCTTGTCCTCTCGCTGCCGTTGCGTTAATTTAATGTATACCAAAATTAGTAAGGCGTGACAAGAGATGTATGACGAACATAATTGACTGGTCGTAACGCGCAAGTCATGACATGCATGTCATGTACAGCATGATTTACAAGATTGCGTTGGGGCGCTCGCGGCCTTGTCATTAAATGGATATGTGCCAAAATTCGTATGGCGTGACATTTCTGTATGATGAACATAAATGACAGGGGATAATATCAAAATCATAAAATGCATGTCATGTACTGCATGACTACCATTACACGCTCATGGTGCGCTCGCAGCCGTTTCGCTAGTTTGATAGATACCAAAACTTGTATTGTGCGACGTGACTGTATGCCGAACATAAATTAGAAGTAATAGCATTAAAATCATGACATGTATGCCATGTACTGCATGATTTACATGCCACGCTCATGGTGCGCTCGCGGCCGTTTCATTCATTGGATATATACCAATATTGATATGGCATGACATGACTGTATAAAGAACATAAACGACAGGTCTTAACATGCAAATTCGGACATGCATATCATGTACGCACGACTTTCATGCCGCGCTTGTGATGCACCTGACGAATACACCGCCCATCGAAACATCAACCAACTGGTATGAGGCCCTCACTAAGGCGAAAGCCTTAGATGTCTCATCAAACGCGAAACTTGACTGCCGGCGTCTTCGAGATTTGGCGGCATGTGACGATACTTCGCGAGACCGGCGTCGGCATCGAAGGATGCAAAAAAAGTAATTAAGGGTCTAGAGTCATGTGATACTCATGTGAATATGCGTGTGCCTGTGTACGTGCATGTACGTGCAGTCGGCGTACCAAAAGTCACATAACCTCAGTGTAACATGACGTCATTAATGACGTCATTCTGTGACGGCATCATACTTCGCGAGACCGGTGTCGGCGTCGAAGAATGCAAAAAAGTAATTAAGGGTCTAGAGTCACGTGATACTCAAGTGAATATTGCCACGCCCACTTCTTGTTTTATTTTGATATATTCGGGTTTGACCAGCAAGGACGGTTATCAACGCTCGACGCTGTCCGCGAAGCAGTGTTAGAGAAGCTTCCCGATTGCAGTAGATCGTTTTGTTAAGATTGCGCGCCGCACGCGAATGTTCCTGCTTTGTCTAGAGATAACGCCGCCACCAGCGATATCGCTGGAAAGTTCGATAGCGCCTGTATAAAAGCCGACGCGCTTGACCACTTGTCAGTTGATCGACGGTCGACGCTCTGTTCGCCGCTATCAGTTTAATGCTGTAGCTGAAGTTTCATTTTCCCGGCCACAAGTTCAGCCTAATAAAGAGTTTCATCTGGGACGTGCGACTGCTGCCTTCGTCGACGTCACGACCACGTGACATCTGGTGGAGGTGCTGTTTGTTCATGATCCGGACGCCCCCGTCAAGCCGTGAACCCAGCCCCCAACGCGGAGAAGACATCGACGCCAACCACGGCCAGCGAGCTAGCCGTAGGCAACAAGGACTAGCACCGGAGTACGGGCCTCTACCCGACAACACTCGGAACAGAAAGGCCAGGACCACGACTGTGGCAACGATGACAGACACTGCGCCACCGCCCGCGATCGTGATGCAGCAGCCAAGGGAGCCGCCGATCTTTCGGGGATCATCATGTGAGGACCCAAAAACGTGGCTCGAGTCGTACGAGAGGACTGCGGCCTTCAACAACTGGGACCTCAGCGACAAGTTACGCTACGTGTACTTCGCTTTGGAAGACAGCGCCAGGACGTGGTTCGAGAACAGGGAGTGTACACTGACAACGTGGGACATCTTCCGGACCAGCTTCCTCGCAGCGTTCACAAGCGTCGTGCGAAAAGAAAGGGCCGCCGCTTTACTGGAGACACGGGTCCAGCTCCCGAATGAAAACGTGACAATCTTCGCGGAAGAAATGGCCAGACTCTTCCGCCACACCGACCCTAATATGACCTTGGAGAAGAAGGTCCGCTTCTTCATGCGAGGAGTAAGGCAAGAGCTCTTCGCTGGGTTCATGCGGAACCCACCCAAGACAGTCCAGGAATTTGTCCCCGAGGCCGCAACAATCGAGAGCACGTTGGAAATGCGCACCCGGCAATACAACCGCCGCTTGACCCAAGATAGCACAGCGGTTCAAGCTATCGGCTCCGACGATCTGCGCGAGACCATAAGGGCCGTAGTGCGCGAAGAACTTCGTCGAATGTTCCCGTCGTGCCAAGCTCAAGATGCCTCGATCGCAGACATCGTCCGACAGGAAATACAGCAGTCCCTGGGCGTCCCTGAGTCAGCGCAGCCGCAGCTGCAAGCAATGAGCTATGCTGCTGCAGCCCGACGCAACGCCCCCCTCCACGACCACGCCAAGACGCCGCGCCGCCCCAGCTGTTCCGCCGCGAGGCACCACCGCCGCCACCACCGACGCCATACCGCCCGCAAGCTGGCCAGCGATACATGCCGAGGAAGACCGACGTTTGGCGCGCCCCTGATAACCGCCCGCCCTGCTACGACTGCGGGGAGGCCGGCCACACGTATCGCCGATGCCAGTAACGACAGATGGGGCTACGCGGATTCGCCGTTAACGCGCCGCGCCCGCAGCCAGGCGAACGGCCTCGCGACATCGACGACTACCTCACCGGAACACAGTGGCAAGAACGGCGACCTTCCCGCTCGCCGTCGCCCGGCCGCTACATGTCGCCGCACCGCCGGCAGTTCACTGGCCCAAACCGGGGCCGGTCGCCTAGCCCGTATCCGGAAAACTAAGGGCAGCAACCGATGGAGGTGCGGTTGCTACAACGAACTACCGAAGATCCTCCGCCGCCGACGACAACGCCGCAACAGAATCTAAAGAACACGCCGCAAGCCGAACGAAGCCCTGACGTCGAAACTTCACGGCCCGAGGAAGACCTGACGACGCAACGTCGAAGCAGCGGAACAAACCGACGCAGCCGTGACCCGACGCCGCGACCCAACCGCAACGCAAAACGACGAACTAGCGACCTCGACGTTCTCATTGACGGCCACAACGTCACCGCTCTCGTCGACACTGGAGCCGACTATTGCGTCATCAGTGGGCCTTTCGCCACGAAGTTGAAGAACGTTAAGACTGCTTGGGAAGGCCCCGAAATCCGTACCGCTGGAGGCAATCTAGTAACGCCGTCTGGAGTCTGCACAGCAAGAGTAACAATCAATAATCGCACGTATCCTGCGAGTTTCGTAATCTTGCAACACTGCTCCAGGGAAGTCATACTTGGCATGGATTTCTTAAACCATCACGGCGCCGTCATCGACTTAAGAACCAAGTCGATAACCCTATCGTCGGACAAAACGACACCGCCGGATACGAATCCATGTCACCATGCCCTGAACGTGCTCGAGGATCAAGTTACCATCACACCTCGCTCCAGCGTCATAATTCCCGTCAAGACCGAAAAAGCTGAAGACATCGAAGGTGTCATCGAGAGCGATCAGCGTTTGCTACTAGACCGTGACATTTGCGTCGCAAGGGGCATTGCTCGGTTGCATGAAGGAAAAGGAAGCGTGATGCTAACGAACTTCAGCCAAGAATACAGGCGCCTAAGCAGGGGTACGACAATTGCGTACATCGAAGAAATCTTGGCCGTCAGTGATGCGTATGCCTTTTCGGATTCTGACGAAGCTACGACGACTACCCCAATACCTGAGCCACCCTTCGACGTAAACCCAAGTCTTCCCGCTCGCCAACAGCAACAGCTTCGATGCCTTCTGCAGAAAAACAAGGACTGTTTCTCGTCGTCATCGCGGGTCCGACAAACGCCCTTGCTAAGCACCGCATTATAACAGAAGAAAATGCTCGACCACTCCGTCAGAGTCCCTACCGGGTTTCGACGCGGGAACGGGAGGCCGTGAAGAAACAGGTCGACGAAATGCTACGCGACGACATCATCCAGCCGTCGAAGAGTCCGTGGGCATCCCCCGTGGTGCTAGTGAAGAAGAAGGATGGGACTCTCCGTTTTTGCGTCGATTATCGTCTCCTGAACAAAGTCACGAAGAAGGACGTTTATCCCCTTCCCCGGATAGACGACACCCTGGATCGATTACACAACGCAAAGTACTTTTCGTCGATGGACCTCAAGACCGGTTACTGGCAAATGGAAGTAGACGAGAGAGACCGAGAAAAGACTGCCTTTATAACACCAGACGGCCTGTTCGAGTTCAAGGTCATGCCTTTTGGTCTTTGCTCGGCACCTGCGACTTTTCAACGGGTTATGGATACGGTACTGGCCGGATTGAAATGGCAGAGGTGCCTTGTGTACTTGGACGACGTCGTTCTGTTTTCCCCAAAGTTCGACGAACACCTTCGGTGCCTTGAAGCTACACTTCAAGCAATCAAGACCTCCGGACTCGCCTTGGAGCCTGAAAAGTGCCGCTTCGCGTACGAGGAGCTCTTGTTTTTGGGTCACGTGATCAGCAAGAATGGTGTTCGCCCGGACCCGCGGAAAACAGCTGCCATCGCTGACTTCCCGCCACCCACCTACAAGAAGGCCGTACGCCGTTCTCTCGGCTTGTGCGCCTATTACAGATGTTTCGCCAAGGAATTTTCACGGATCGCTGAGCCACTGACGCAACTCACGAAGGCCGACGTCGAATTCAGGTGGGAAACGTCGCAAGTTCAGGCATTTCAAGAATTGAAACGACGCCTGCAGACGCCTCCGATACTCGCGCATTTCGGCGAGCACGCCGATACGGAAATCCACACCGACGCAAATAGCGTTGGACTCGGCGCTGTCCTTGTGCAGAAGACCGACGGATTGAAAAGGGTCATCAGTTATGCTAGCCGGTCGCTATCAAAGGCAGAAATCAACTATTCCACAACAGAAAAGGAGTGCCTGGCCATCATCTGGGCTACATCGATGTTTCGCCCCTACATCTACGGCTGCCCTTCAAAGTTGTGAACGACCACCACGCCTTGTGTTGGCTAGCCAACAAGAGGGGGGCAATGCCACGCCCACTTCTTGCCCACTTCTTGTTTTATTTTTATGTATTCGGGTTTGACCAGCAAGGACGGTTATCAACGCTCGACGCTGTCCGCGAAGCAGTGTTCGAGAAGCTTCCAGATTGCAGTAGGTCGTTTTGTTAAGATTGCGCGCCGCACGCGAATGTTCCAGCTTTGTCTAGAGACAACGCCGCCGCCAGCGATATCGCTGGAAAGTTCGATAGCGCCTGTATAAAAGCCGACGCTCTTGACCACTTGTCAGTTGATCGACGGTCGACGCACTGTTCGCCGCTATCAGTTTATTGCTGTAGCTGGAGTTTCATTTTCCCGGCCACAAGTTCGGCCTAATAAAGAGTTTCATCTCGGACGTGCTGACTGCTGCCTTCGTCGACGACGCGACCACGTGACAATATGCGTGTACGTGCAGTCGGCGTACCAAAAGTCACATGACCTCAGTGTAACATGACGTTATTAATGACGTCATTCTGTGACGTCATCACGACGTCACAGATCGCCAGATTTTGAGACATCGTAGTGGCGAAATCGAAGGACATCGTTGCTTGGTGAAGGCGACCCGCATTCACGGAGGCTCTGCAAAATATTTTGAGGAGCAGAAAGCTTGCAATGCCTCCGATCCTGGAGGCATGTGCAAAACCACCTTTAAGGGAAGCTGTAGAGGTTTTAAAATTCGGTAAAATATTGTTGTTAACAAGGACCAACATTATTGTCGACCATGGAGTAATTTTTTCCGCTGTTGTGGCAGCAGGAGCTTTAAAATACGCAAAAGAAAATTTCATCTTGCTCCGCCCACGCGAACGCGCCGAAAGTGTCGGCGTAGAAACGAACTAGCCGGATCTACGTCATCGTCGGTATCTTTGGCGGAGCCGCGCAGCACTGTCGTATCATCAACCGTGGCCTCCGTGACTAGTTCCGGCTGCGCGCGTTAGTGGAACTGATCGCAAGGCCATGCTTTCTTTAACTGTGCTGATGTTGCCAATGACGCGGCACGCTGAAGATGACGTCACCGCGTTCACTCAGCGACTCAAGAAGCCCTGCGGCTGCAGCTGTGGTTTTTTGCCAAGAAATGCTATTTGCGTTCACTTCTGTGTATTCTCACATTGGTTTTCGAATTCAGCAGGGATCAAACTATGATTACACATTCCAAAGTCATTTTTTTAAGTGCTTCAGCCTCCCTTTGAGCTTTTTAATGTGGCGGGGGAGAGGAGGATCAGTATGTCGACTGAGAAGGAAAAGAACAAGAAAAATTGGGGGACCCTTAAGCTTCGCCTTAAAGAGTTGAACGCGATAGCGAAATCCGGACCCTAGTGCGCACTTCAATCACTAAGTGCATACTGATTAATGTGTGTTGTTGCACGCACACGCACACAGACACACACACACACACGCGCGCGCGCTATGTATCTATAGTAATGGTACAGGTTTTCGATCTAAAGCACTTCCTTGTGCTAGAGTCGAGACATATTTCTCACAATACCTCACAGATGGCATCACATTACCTAATGTTTGCTGTTTGCTTGACAAACGCCTCCTCTAGAAAGAAGGCGTTGGCTTGATATGTTTTCCGCTAGATGGACATAGTTGTCCAATTTTAGAGCTGTTTGAAAGTTCGTCTATGTTTTTAGCGGTGATGGGTGATGGCTGCACTATCCCGGCTTTTTTCGAAGCATGGCGTCGCGCAAAAAAAAACGTAGTTTGACGGCCTCGCCAATGCGCCTAAAAATCGCCGAATGGGCTCATTTTCTTCGTGACACCTGCCGAACAAAGTGCGTTAAGGAGACTCCTTCCACTCCTTACAGTGTTTGTCGTGTTTTACCCGAAGCAGTCGCGAGTAACATCGTGGCTTTGACATTCTACTTCCGGACGCGCTAGCGAACGGTCGAGGAATGAACGGCTCCGATGCAGCGGCGATAGCGGCCCGTGCCGGCCGGGTTAACAGGATGGCTGCCGAAGATGATAACGCTTATGAGATTGTTCTGCCTACTCTGCCCACTGGCCGTGTTGTTCACAACACGTTGTTTTTGCACGGAGACGTGCGTGAGCGGCCCTACAAGGTCGAAGACTTCCGAGACGCCCTCGCCGCTGCTGGTGTGCTCCCTGACGTCGTGGCGTTAGGGGCGTACCAGATCAACCACGTCTGGGCGGTGACACTGAAAACCGGTGAAGCCACGAAGAAATTAGCAGCGGTTAAGGAGCTGAAGGTCAAAGGCCGCTGGTGTGTGGTTTTCGACCCTGAGGACCAGCAGGTCAAACTGCGCCTGCATTGGATGCTTCACGACGTCCAAGACGACGATATCCGGACCGCTTTCGCTGCATTCGGGAACGTCACCGAGGTTACCTGAGAGCGCTGCCGCGTACAAGGCATGCGAGAAAAGGGCTCCACCACAAGGACCGTGTTGCTGAAGCTGAAGCCGGGAGTAAAGGTCAACGACCTACCCCACCAAGTTCGTGTCGCCGGCGAGTTGGCCCTCGTGGTGGTGCCCGGGCGTGCAATGCAGTGCTTGCGCTGCCACGGCACTGGACACGTTCGCCGGGACTGCAGGTGCCTCAACGAAAGGCTACAGGAACAAAAGAATATGTGTAATAGAGTTACAATCGAGGGGAATCACGCTCAGCACTGATCTGCCTGTAAGGGTAACCCGAATTTCAGTGACAAAACTATGTTGACACAGCAGGGACCGAATTAAAAAAAAGACAATTGTAAAGCGCACGCTATGCCGTCGGGGCAGTGTTGCGCATGCGTGAGCTCTCCGTCCGTTGCACTTAAAGACAAGCAAGCTGCATTTCTAGCGAAACAAAGATAATTTTGGTCGCCGCACATCTTTCATCTTGGATTCTGATATGGCATTTTGGTAACGTAAACTTCCAAGAAAAATGCAAGGGTTTTTACTGTTGTTAGCATTAACGTTTGCCCATGCGCGGTTTGCCAACAGTGCCCTATCCTTTTTTGTTTTTACCCACCCTTCTTGTCTACTTGTTTCATTAAATCAGTTGCTGGATGCGCTTCGTCTCATCATTCGTATCTGCCTTCTTTGTAAACTTTGCATCGCTGACTTTTTCATCCATTATGTTCTAACTAATCCCTACAGAAGATCTTCTGAGAGGGTAAGGCATCGCGTAGCCATCTATAGTATGATATAGCAAGTGGGCAGGAAAGGGATGTGATTGTGAGGAGGAATGATATGTTGGGGTGAGGAGTAGAGAAAGAATGAAGAGAGAGGGTGAATCATAGCATAGTAATGTATAGAAGAGTATAGCAAGGGGTGAGAGAGAAAAGTGAGGATGAGGAGGAGTGATTTGAGAGTAAGGATGATGGAAAGGAGGATGGCAGAGTGTAAAGCATAGAATATACTTGTATATTATAGTAAAGCAAGGAGCGGGAAAGGAAAGAGAAGGTGAAGAGGAGGGAAAGGAGGAGGTTAATGCAACCACCGCCGCTGTTTCATAAGTCTTCGCGCCACTAGTACGGAGCTGCCCCAATGTTAACGCGACAGTGTTAGAGAGCTCACAGAATTCCGATGTCGGCTTTGGCGGCGGCGTCGTTGTCCGTGAGCTAAAATTCGAGATAGATGCAAATAGGTAAATAATAAAAAATATTCGGCCCGTCTGAGAATCGAAACCAGGCCTTGTGCATGACAAGCTGCTGTTCAACCACGAAGCCACGCCAGTGCTTGAAACTGCTTCGTGAAAAAACGCTATAAGAATGTCATGTATTGGGAGGGGTCGCCTTGACGCATGTAGAGTAAGGCGGTGCAAAATGGGACAAAAATGTGAAAATAGTGAATATTATTTTTTATTTCACTTGTTACCATAAAACGTCAACGCCGTAACTTTCTTTTGGGTACAAGGTATGTGCTACATAAATATGGCGGTGTCGGGACTGTTGAAGTTTAAAGTTTATTGTAACATCACGAAAATAAAAGTGACATGGTTCATAAGTATTACAGAAAGAGGTCCAGAAGTAACATTCTCAGGGGGACCTCCTAGCGATATTGTATTGATTGAATACAGGGCAGGCAAGTGGCGAGCAAAAGAAAAACATATTGGAAACAAGGAAAAAAACAGGAACACAAAGAAAAGAAAACAAAAGAAAAAGAACAGAAGCTTACTTAAAAAGGAACAAAAGTTTATTTTAAAAAGAAACAAAAAATGCACCAGATGTCTCATTTTACCCCAATCTGCGGGGCAAAGCGAGAAGCTGCGTGGGGCGAAACGAGACGGTGTGAAAAAAATTTCATCCCTTCAGTTCTTACAGTACAGCACAAGAAATTCACTCCGTGGGCCCTCACGCAGTCTTCATGAGCACAGTCTTTGCACTCGACGCATTTAATCAATACAGAACCCGGCGCTGTGTTACTCCAAAACTCCTGAACAACATCCAGTTCATTTTTCTAGTCGTTTTCCTCCCAGGAAGCTCTAGATGATGTCCTGGTGCACGTCCGCATCATCTTAAACAAAAGAATATTATATAATGAGCGCAAGTAAATTTTTCACTTAAGACATTCTCTAAGGCAATTCATTGCCTTTTTGTCGCGTTTTGCCTCTCTCACATGCCCAAATTTTAAAAAATTTCCCCTTTGGCTCATGGCACCAAATGAACTAAACTTTTGGGGGCATGTAGCTAACAACATTAATACCTGCGGTGTTGGACTGACGTCGGAGTAGCTTCATGCACGCATCAGAAAATTTGGACGAGCAGAATTTCGCCCTTTTTCGGTGGGTCACGAACACACTGGCATTGCTGACATCAGCCGCGCAATTTTTCCCGCGTGAACGCTGTGAGCGATCATCAACTTTTACACAAAAACGTCGAAAACTACCGGCACCTATCGCTGAAATAGAGAAACAAAGAAAAGGTACTTTTTGTATTAGCTATAGAGGGCGGCAAAGTCAAAATGTCGCGTTTTGCCCCGCGTCTCATTTTGCCCCGCCTTACCCTAATATTGCGTGGAAGAATTCTAGAATCGCGCCAGGCTTCAAGATATCTGAATTGAGCAAAGAGAGGGTGGTTTAAAGGGACACTAAAGGCAAATAAAAATTTATGTCAGAGTGAAAGGTCAATGTTTGAGAACGTCTAAAACGTCAATATTATCAATAGCAGTGATCTAGTAATCGAAAAATTAAGGTAAATGTAGGACACTGTGTGCGCCACCAGTGGGACGTTTTGGAACGAGCCCGATGGCGTCAAGAGTCCCGAGTACAAATTATTACTAGTATTCAAGCTACTCATGATGAAAAATTACACCATCTCCCGCTAAAGGGGACCATGAGGCGATGCGAAGCCGGAGCACTTGCACGATCGCGTTCCGTTGGCGTTCGTTGGGCATGCTACCGACCTCGCGTCGTGGAACGCGAAGAGGGACGCTACGCGCGTCGTATCTTCCATCTAGCCTGGCCGTTAATTCTCACAGGGCGAGCGGGGAACGCGGTCGACAGGCCGACAGGCGGGCGAGAGGGGGACAGGTAGAAGAGGAGGGAGAAGGGGAGGGGACGCGCATGCGCTCGAGCTCATCGCGGCGTTGCGCAGGAGAGAATTTCGGCATGTCTAGCCCGCGTTTCAGAGGAAGAGTGGAAAGGGAAAGTGGAGAGGGAAAGTGGAGAGGGAAAGTGGAGAGGAGAAGGGGAGAGGGGAAGGGGGGAGGGTGAGTGGAGAGGAGATGTGTGGCATGGAGGAAGGAAAAACTAAGGAGAGGCACTATCGTATCCCAATGCATTGCGAAAAGTGTGGCGGAAGTGACGTCAGATTTATGTGGCAAACAAACCGGTATGGGGCAAACAAAACAGCAGACGACCCGCGGCGTGCTCTCCGCGGTGATTAGCTTCTGCACAGATTTGTAGTCCCGGCGTAAACTTAGCGCGTATTGTGCGGTTCGCACACAGTAAAATGTTGCAAGCAGACTTTTACCAGGCTGTTCGCGCGTGGCAGGACCGAGCGCTGCGTGCTGAAATTCTTCGTGGAGCGTTTTTGTGCAACAGTACAGAATACCGGTACGTGCCGTGATCAAAAGCGTTCAGCCCCTGCATCATCGTATTCGAACTCACGTAGCAGTGACGCGTTCTGCTGGGCGTTAGGCCTTCTCTTTCTCGTAGCCCGATTTCCCGATCTGTTGCCGGATTAGCGGTTCTTTGTTCGTGTATATGGAGTGAGCGTAGTAGCTATTCGGCGCAACGCAAACCTATAGTTGACGTAACTTCACGTCGAAAAAAGGACACCGCTGTATTGTATACGCGATCGTGCACGTAAAGTTTGTAATTCTAGTACGCACACAACAGCAAGCACACAGCGAGCGCATAACGCACAATACATACATCACGTAGTCCGATAACAACAACATAAGTTTATTGCCCTTTCGCTGAACGACACAGCCTCTAAAAACGTACGATGCCTTCGGCGCATGTTATGTACGGCGCGTCAGACGCCAAAAACAAACGTTCACGTGTGTTCTGAGTTGACACAATGAGTAAGAAGCAACAGAGCGCACATCCGAGAGCTTCGTCGCATGCAAATACCATGCATTAGTGATCAGAAATGAAGCGAACGTGTACGTACACATGAAAAGTGACATCCGGTACTTTCCGCAGTGCACGCGATATGCACCGGGTATACGCAACCATACGCAACAGCTGGGCAGTGCGTAGCTTTCCTAAAGAACACACACAAGCAGCAGCATGCGTGAATCGACTGCGCCGCGGCGCCGCTTGCACGGCGAAAAAAAAAAAGGGGGGGCTCGAATCGCGCATGCGCTTGCAAACGACACGGCGGAAATCGCGAAATGTTTCGAGGCTCCTTCGCTAGGAGGCGATGCGGGTGTTTGCGATGTGGAGGCTTCACGCATGTGACGTCAGGGCCTCTCCTTATTTTTCCTTCTTCCATGGTGTGTGGAGAGGGTATGCGCATGCGCAGTAAGGGTGGTCACGCCGCACACACCACCACCGCATTGAGCTCCGCCTTAAGATACTTCGCATTTAAAAGAACATTCAGAAATTTGCAAGACGTTGTGCAACTGGGTTGTGCAAAAGTTCCGTTTTCGCCGGACTGCGCTCCCCTCGCGCGGTCGCGTCTCAGTGGTAGTTTCGTTATCGCGTACTGCTGCGTGTGCCTTGCACGCTCATGAAAGTCCCTCTAGCAGACATTCCGACAAAAAGCCGTGGCCATGTGATTGTTGGGTAATGTGCCCTTGAGAGCAGAAACCACGGCGTTGGCTGCCGGGCAGTAAAGACGGGCAATGTGCGCAAGGTATATGCTACGTTAGGCCTATTCAGGCGCGTTATTTGAAATGCGTTAACGCTTTGCGGACCACCGAAACGTGATTTTAATTCAAAATAAGCATTTCCTTGGCACGAAACAAGCACTGGGTTCCTGGAACGCTATTTCAACTATCAACGTCGACTTAACGTTTGCCTTTAGTGTCTCTTAAAACTGCCGAATCATTACAAAGTGCTACAGGTGCGCGTGGCACCTAACTGACGCGTAGTGAGTACTTCGCAAATTAGCAATAGAGGAATAATGGGCGTAGTGGGCGCGTTCGCAACTGTACTTGCAGTAGACATTCTAGGATAGTCCGAAACAGCCAATGTTACGCGCATGAACGTTCCTTCCATGCGGGCACGGTTGAAACAGTGTCGCACGGGGCCCGATTATGCTGGTCGCTGTTGTACTCTTGAAGGCGAAGTCATGCTCGCTTCACTACGTTATTGTTTTGTACAACGTAACTAGAAGCATTGGCGCGTCATTTTATCTATGCAGAAACATATTTCGTGTTTCCGTGAGTGTAATGAGCTTGCAGGGCATGATTTTCGCAGCACCCTACGCAGCAACATATCGTGTACGAAGTCCGCTTACAGGTAGAAGCCACTGCATTTGCAGCACAGAAATCTAGTAATGAAATGAAAAATTTTTATGGTTAATTTAATCTGAACACTAACATCTGTGTATTCGAAGTCTTTGAATGTCCACCCATACCTCTTTACTAGTACCCTATTTGCTGAATTTCTGTAGTTGAGCAGCCATCTTGATCTATTTGGATTCTACATAAACAGCGATCTACAACACCTGTCGTCTTATTGTATATCTGAACCGCTTCGTATTGCCCTGTTGCGGAAATCATTGTTTTATATGCTTCGCAAAACTGCTGCAACGCTTTCCTCTTGTACCATGCTAAAGGTGTCAGTGCTATATCGAGTGGGGCCCGACGTGTTGGGAGCTCTGTTTAGCAGATGCGAGAAACGCGCATATCGACAGGTTGGTAGAAAAGAGTAGACTCAGGTAAATTTACAAGTAACAATCATAAAACAGTTCTCGCAGAGTGTGCCGAGAAATGGCCCTTGAATTCTGCGGCCGTTGCCTCACTACTGTGGGAGAGAGACAAAAGAGAGACAGACTGTCGCTAGAAAGCGCATCTGGATCAGAGCGACACGAAGGCCAGGGGACTCAGTTTGTCAGTTCCAAAATGAAAATACATCAATTCAAGAAGTTTTGGGCCCGTAATCGCGACCAACCTGAACGTCATAACTGTAAAGCGCCCGTTTAATTAGGAATGCAGAAAAAGTCACAACAAGAAAACAGCGGGAAAAACGTGCACATGTACACGTCATTGTTAGCATGCGAGCGCGAATAAACCACTATAAACTCCGCTTCTACCTGACCGATTTCAAAACTTTTTGCAGGCAGGCGATTCGTGAGGCAGTAACGAAGCACATTCTGCACGCGGTTTGCTGTGCGCGCAGGACGAATCTGTCAGCTCCCTCCTCAGGCAGAGTCGGCCAAGCGCCAGCAAACGAAGTTCGCGTGTGCGCGCAGGACGAATCTGTCATCTCCGAGTCGGCCAAGCGCCAGCAAACGAAGTTCGCTGTGCCGCAGGACGAATCTGTCATCTCTCCCTCCTCAGACAGAGTCGGCCAAGCGCCAGCAACGAATTTCGCTGTGCGCGCAGGACTAATCTGTCATCTCCCGCCTCAGGCCGAGTCGGCCAAGCGCCAGCAAACGAAGTTCGCTGTGCGCGCAGGACGAATCTGTCATCTCCCCTCCTCAGGCAGAGTCGGCCAAGCGCCAGCAAACGAAGTTCGCTGTGCGCGCAGGACGAATCTGTCATCTCCCCTCCTCAGGCAGAGTCGGCCAAGCGCCAGCAAACGAAGTTCGCTGTGCGCGCAGGACGAATCTGTCATCTCCCCTCCTCAGGCAGAGTCGGCCAAGCGCCAGCAAACGAAGTTCGCTGTGCGCGACAGGAACGAATCTGTCATCTCCCTCCTCAGGCAGAGTCGTCCAAGCGCCAGCAAAACGAAGTTCGCTGTGCGCGCAGGACAATCTGTCTATCTCCCCTTCCTCAGGCATAGTCGGCCAAGCGCCAGCAAACGAAGTTCGCTGTGCGCGCAGGACGAATCTGTCATCTCCCCTCCTCAGGCAGAGTCGGCCAAGCGCCAGCAAACGAAGTTCGCTGTGCGCGCAGGACGAATCTGTCATCTCCCCTCCTCAGGCAGAGTCGGCCAAGCGCCAGCAAACGAAGTTTGCTGTGCGCGCAGGACGAATCTGTCATCTCCCCCTCAGGCAGAGTCGGCCAAGCGCCAGCAAACGAAGTTTGCTGTGCGCGCAGGACGAATCTGTCATCTCTTCCCCTCAGGCAGAGTCGGCCAAGCGCCAGCAAACGAAGTTTGCTGTGCGCGCAGGTCTGTCATCTCCCCCCAGAGTGAGTCGGCCAAGCGCCAGCAAACGAAGTTTGCTGTGCGCGCAGGACGAATCTGTCGTTGTTGTTGTTGTTGTTGTTGTTGTTCAGAGGTTCCCCTTACGCCAACCTGTTCTGGCTGAGCCTGGAAGAACGACAGTGACGCAACAACAACCGCACGCACCTTTTATTAACTTTTCTGTAATATTATGCACGGAAAAGATGGCACGTCAGCCAATGTTCTAGCCGGCTAAGCCATCCATGAACATGGTCGTGGTATTAAACAAACAATAACAAGACCAGCTAAACAGAATAAAGCAATAGACAATAACCCAAAGTAATCACGACATATATGTACATATACGACGTCCAGCGCACAAATATTGCGCAGAGTCTAAGGGCATATCCAATGCATACAGGGTGGTCACGCATTCGTTCGCGTAAGCACACGCTCACGTCGCGGCTGCCTTTAATCGACGCTTCTTCCCCGATGTGAGCGAGTTCTTCGAAGCAGACGCACACCGCAGGAGCCGCTCACGGAATCACCTTGACTTTCGCCGACATCCAGCATACTCCTCTTCACCCTAATTAAGTGCAAAACAAAAACCACACGACCGATTAGTAAACAGACATGCTCAGGTAAGTGTGAGAAATCTAAGCTTAGTTGAACTTAACGTCCTTGAAAATGTGATTAAACAATCGACACCAGCATTTCTCGTCCACTACCTTCGTCTTTCCTCCTCGGAATATTCACGCAGCACTACTACGTAACACAAGCTTGCTCTGGTATGCGTTCAGGGATCACACAACGAACGGCTATCATTACGTCCGGCTCCTATTCTGGCGTCGTATGCTCCTATATGGCCTACTTGACGCGACGAACCAACGCGTTCTTGGACTTAAAACGCCCTAGTTCTGAACGAATAGTAAAGGTCACATTGCGATGAATTAGGCGCGAAATACTATAATGCAGTCAGACTGGAGAAATAACACAGTTCTTTTCGTTGGTTTTGTGTTGCCAATTTATCACGACATGGAGCTACACCGACTCACCCTAACGTCTACGCTATTTCCGCACACGTCAAATTCAAGCTGCATATGATTGGTAACTGTCCAAGCAACGACATTAGTGCCAACATTCAATCAAAGTTATTACGGAACTGCAGGTATAATTTTTGCGCCCAATATTTTCCTACATTGGTAATAGAATGTAGACGGCAGAAATTTCATTCAGTATGCATCATTCATTAAAAGTTTCAATGTGCAAACTAATGAGCACACGCTTTCGCAATTGAAAATTCAAAAGCGAGAACCACACGCAAGCAATTATTGGTCCTCAATAGCATAATATACACCTCGGTGAATGTATGTACGCAACCAGCATTTCATAGTCCTTGAACTCTGCTGCTCTTGGTCCACCGGTACTTTGCAATGGTTGAACATTTCGATTGCGGTGGAACGCAACTCGCTGACATGCACGCGCGTCAGGAAGAACACTTGTCGACAGAACCCCAAAGTACCAGATGGAGAATACGCCACAGTACGCTGGTAGGGTCACCGAGCCGCTGCGAAGCATTGTCGAAAACAGCTGAAGGCCTGGGCATCGCAGGACACGCGCGAATTCTGCTACTCTCCGGATCTGCGAAGGGAGACGAGCACGTATATTTCTACAGTGGAAAGATAAAACCACACCATTGCTTCTATAAGGAGAAATCATGCTATACGGTGGCTTAATAAAACTTCTTGGAATTGCAAGCCAAAAACCTTGCATTACAGGACTAATCTTGCGATAACAGTCATGTTGAAAATTACTACATTGAGCTCTTTTACTGCACGAAATTACTTAATCGGGAATGGCTAAGTGAACAGGTAAGGGAGCTTGAGATGTGCTTGAGCAACACATACTCCTCCTACAGGAAACGGTTATGTCAGCAAATGCTCGTAATTGCCATGGGATCTTCCATTCTATGACTACCGGCAATTTGGGAACGGAGGTCATTAAACAGAAGGCCCTCGCTTACTTTGCGCCCACACCAAATATTTTCGTCCGTTACGTAGACGACTGCTTCAGCATTATACAACATGTCTCCTGAATCTTTTCAACACCATAGAAACAGCCATGCAGTTCACTGCAGAATACTAGTTGGATAACATCCTTTCCTTTCTCCACGTCTGCGTGAGTGAACAGGAACAGACTCTCGTTCGGCGCCCGGAAGGACTCATACCGGCTATTCATGCCATCAGGCTTGCCAGAAGCCTTCCGCTGTTTTATCTCTCGTTTTATCGAGAACCGTCTCAAAGCAGGCCTTCTGTCGGGCGCGCCGGTATTCCGTCCGTTCCAGGTGTCAGCTAAGCTCTAAACCGCATGTTTACATACGACATTCACAATCAACGCATGCCGTCCAAGAAACGGAAAAAATCAGCTTGCTAAGTCGGTGATCCGATAAACAGCGAGAATTCCCCTTGTCGACAAAGTACCATGTGCAGACTGCAGCTACATCGGCGAACTGGCAAGTTCACGAGGATATTAAGGAGCGTCAGAGAGAAATCTGCCAACAAGAAAGCATCGAACGTCCTGGCTGAGCATGCAGACATTCACGGTCACCGCATCGATTGGGATGGACTCCAATACAATAGCTAAGGAGAAGACTCTAGCAACTAGAATACTGCTAAAATTTTTATTCAGTCGACAACACCGCCAACAGGAACAATGGAAATCTGCCCGCTAACGACACCAACTCGCCAAGTCATATTTTAGCGTAAGAGACTTAAGTCTTCTGCCTGCTTTAGAGTCATCAAGGAATCCGTACAAGCCCGTAAACGTCCCTCGTGCGTTTTTGCCTTGACTTGGTTAGTGACCGCAACTTCATCATAATGTCACCTGGCCAATCGAACTTTCGTCGAACTCTTCACTACATATTCTACCTGTCAAGATTTCACATATATAACAATGGATGGAAAAAGTCCATTAAGGTCCTTCGGAGCGCGCTCTATCAGATGCCGCAGATGTCGGGAAATAATACGGGGATTCAACTGGACTCGCCGGGGGAATGGATTGCATGTCAACGCAACAAGCAGTGCACCGTTTGGCAATGTCCCTGCAGGATAAGATTGGCAATGCATGGTTTGGTATATTGGGCATTTCCAGGCCCACCCAAAAATGACTGGACGAATTTGAATGTTGATAAGTCTAGTTGGAATCGGGTCATAATTGGCTTCGCCCCTGCCTACAATTCAGTGAGGACCTTCTCGACGCTACCTTGTCCACTTCCAAAATGGACGTGGCTAACGCCAAAACTGACCTTGCACATTCCAGCATTGAGTAGAACCATGTACGAAACTGACTACCCAATTCAAAGGTTGAGTTCACTCATGTTCAAAACAAACTTGGCCCACTCCAGACGTTTGAGTAATAGAATTGTTGGGGTTTTACGTCCCAAAGCCAGCATTTATGAAGGACGCCACAGTGGAGGGCTGCGAAAATTTCGACCTCCTGGGGTTGTTTACCATGCACCTAAATCTAAGTAAGGCGTTAAGAAAAACCGACATCGGCCGCGTTGACCAGACGAATGCAAATAAAAATTAAGGTCCCAGCAGGAATCGGACCCCAGAATTCTGCGTGGTAATCAGGTATTCTACCACAGAGCCACGCCAGATCTAGAAACTGCTTTGGAAAAAGACCCTATGCAGGCGTTGTTGAATTAACTTTATTCTGATTCAGAGAACACGCAGGCGTAATGTCGGTGCCAACGTACAATTGTGGTTGTAGTGCTGGTTATCTAATTTTAACGAACAACAAATATTACATATGTACTCCTATGATACAGGCATCATGTGCCGGGTTAACGTCAGTTTGAGGTTCCAGGGATGGCTTTCGCTTTTATATGAAGCCTAATAAACATTACATTTGTATCTGATATTCAAAAGCTATATTCAATCCGTTGCCCGACACAGAGGATACGCTAACGAAGTTACGTATGGCACTGGAATGTGCGACTTCGTTTCGATAATACTGCGTCTGTGCTCATAACGTGAGTGCTGACGTTACGTCCGACTATAAGCTACCCTGTGAACGCCCAGTGTAGTCCGACGTGCCTGGTAAGCCACGATATGCCACAACTACTACACTTACAACCACGTCGGTCCACCTCGTAACACTTGCCTCAAAGCCAAAAAAATGCAAGCATAGACAACTACTCGCTGACTGCTTCTGCATGAAACCGATTCCCACAAGGCGTGGGATCTGCCGAATTTTTATTAACAATAAAGCTAAAGCATTAGTTTTGCACCTCGAAAACAACATTGCTGAAATCTTGCTAATTGAGCTAATCGTGCTAATTTGATCACACAGGTAGAGCGGGTACAATTAACAAGACAGTGGAAATGTACTTTAGGAAACGCGTGGCACGTTCCTAATTAGCCACATCAATTACGTCGCCTCTGCCCACAACTGGGACAAAGGTGGAAAAAGACGAAACTCATGCGCAAAAGCATTAAACAAGTCCTCAGCCTACCCAAAACACGAGTATCTCCCGTCTCGACCAACTACTGCATGCACAACGACATCGACGAAGTCATCGAGGCCGAGACTACGCCCAAGTGGTCCGCCTCTCCTCCTCCAAGGCAGGCCGTCGACTTTTAAACGAGGCCGGCATGTCCCCCACACCCCTACCTTGAACGCTCAGTAACCCTCCCGAGAGATGTCTGAGATACCTACATGGTAATCCCATTCCCACGAAACGTCCACCAACAACCCAACAAGCGCAGACGCCTGGCCCTGGCTCGCGCTATCCGCGACCGCACCGCCGCGAATCGCGACTCTACCGTACTCGTCGATGCGGCGCAATACGGTAACTCCTCCACATTTGCACTCGCGGTAGTAGATGGTGACGGAGCCCTACGCTCAGCCGCCTCGGTTAGACTAGCAACGAGCGCCATAGCCGAGCAGGTCGCCGTAGCTTTAGCGATGATCGATCCCTCGCACACCAGCGTCTTCACAGACTCCAGAGCCGCCATTCGGGCTTACGAAACCGCAGTATCACGCGTGAAGCAGCCCACATTTTACAAACACGCAAGCACATGGGCTGGCACTACCTCTCTTGGTTCCCTGCCCACATGAGCAAAGACGTCCACTCATGACCGAGCGCGAGAACTCACCCGCCGCGACGATCAATCAGCCACCGAAGAGCTGGGCCCAGACATACAGTTTAGTTTAACGACCCCTTACTCACCTTCCACGAAATCACCTCTCACTATCGTAACAACAGAAGCCAATACCCCCTAGCACACACAAAGCTTGAACGCGCGCAAGCGGTAGCCTTTCGCATGCTACAAACGAGATCGTACCCATCACGTTGCCGACTCGGCCATTACAACTCAGACATCACTCCACAATGCCCAGATTGCACAGAAATTTTATTGTTCACTCTCGCACATGCTCTGGCAATGTCTAGCGTTACCTCGGGGACCTCTCACCAGTTAGTCCGACTGGGAAGAGGCACTCAGGAGCTCCGAGCTCGACCATCAACTCAAGGCAGTCCAGAGGGCCCAAGAACTGGCGGAACGCCACCACGTTCCCGCCCCGACTCGGGCGTCGCCTACGGTAGCGGCTGCTAGGGTGTCCCTCGTGGATGCCCGGCGGCTTAAACTCCTCAGGACCTGTCAATAAAGTTCTTGATGACTGACGAAATGACCACGCAAACCATACGATTATTCTGAACTCTGAAAATGCGTCATATTTATTGCAATCGTCCTAAATCTATCAGCATGTTTCTTTAAAGATACACTTTTTGCCAGCTTACAGGCTCGCACTATTACGAAAGCACGTCTTTTGTGCAATATGTAAAGTGCCACACCTTTTCCACTCCATTGATCTTTTTGTAGAACACAATACTACTCAAGTTAGTCTAATGTGAACTTGTAGGCCATGACGGAACTACAAGCATGGCCTATATTATAACACTGAATAGCGACAAGCACTAGCCGGACTAAACGCTAACAAGACAAATACTACACGCATAGCCGAAGACTCAATTAAAGGGTGTTACTTTAGTTTGTAAAACAAGTGCTACAATTTTCGCTACGGAACGAAAGAAGGGGGAAGGGCTCGTTTTTCTTTTTGACACAAGTTGTGTTCGTTTTTCTTTCGTTCATTCGTATTCTCGACACTTGATGCCACGTTGTGTCTAACAAAGAAAAACGAGCCCTTAAATATGTCCCTTCTTTTAGAGTGTGGCGAATAGTGAATTCTGAAACCAAAGCGAATACGAAATCGAATAGTGATGACACAGAATCGAATACTAATCGAATACTTTTGGTTGTCTTACTATTCGAAAACTATCCCATTTTCAAAACTGTCCTACACTCCGCAACATTTTAATTTAAACAAATATTCACAAACTTTCACCAAAGAACTTACGATTACTTTTAACCGACCCAATACCTCGGTTATGAATACCGAGGTAAGCTCGTATACAGCAGCGACCAGAGCCTTCGAAATATTTCGCAACTGTAGGTTTAAATACAGCAGTGACTACCGTTATCATGGTGATACTTAGTCGCTTGCTTCTAAATAAAATTGAGACATAAAAACTAATATATTTTAACCGAACACCACGCATACAGCTAAATCTGTCATAAACTGATAAATCTGACATTACAACATGGGCCTCTGCACCGAAAGCATCAGTGTTGAAAGCGTGCATCTGCAAGAACAATTTTACGCAAACATTTACGCGTCTGTTTGTCTATAGTGAAGCTGAACGCAGCCGTAGTCCCCACCGTCAGTTATTGCAAGACGAAAGACAGGAACCTGATTAATGCGAATGCAGCATAGTAAAAAATTGAGTAGGAGTGGAGTTTTAAGAAATAAAAAAACGCCTTTCACCCGGTAATCAATTTAGCATAGGTAATCTCGTAAAATGTTGGGCTGCGTGAAGATTGGTAATTCAGTGATTAAAGACGAAAAAAGACCTTCGTCTGTTCCAGAGTTTCATTTTGTTCGGGTTCTCCCGCGGTGCTGATTATTCGAAAACTATTGCGAAAAAAAAAAATCGCGAACTTGAACTAAGCCGCGCAAAGCTTGAAACAGCGAACTGTGACATTTCTGAAGACTTGTGGGAAGACGCGAGGCGTTCGCTTTCCACACATTTTATTGATGCTTGCTCTCCGATGGGCAACCACAGATGCTGGCTTCTTGCGGGCCTCCTCTTCTCTCGCGCTAGGCTCGAACGTGCGGAGCAGCTGAGGCGCAACTTCGTCGTTTTCTCCGAGACGCTGACGGCTCGCCATAGACTAATCTGGTTGCTTCAGGTTGTTTCTGTGCCTTAGCTAGGTGATGCAGGTTGTTTCAAGGTCGTTGCTAGGCTTTAGTTAGGTGATGCTAGGTTATTTCTACGTTGATTCTGAGCGCAGAGAAGTGCACGTTAAACCGCAGACGGTTACAGACGACATGGATGTCCGAACTCCAGAGACAAACTCGCGCCGAAACCAAGCGTTCGCCCCTTTCACATCTACGGGCACGTCATCGTTGGCCTTCCATCGCTTCGGGGTCTTACCGCAGCCGCCGCTGACTTTCCCGTTACCTAGTATTCTCTCGTTGTACGTACTCAGGATCTTCGGCTCGCCGACGTCGCTTCGCAGCCATTTGTTGTTGGGCTAACTGTTGCCTTCTTCATGTTTAGTGGACCAGTGGTGAGTAGTGGGATTTGCCCAATTTCTGCGGCACATACCCGTTCATGGTGACGATAGTTTTTTGGTTCGTCGGACAGGAACGATTTGCTAAACAGCTTCGCTGTTAAAACATGCGGTATTTCGAATGTCTGCTATTCGAGTCGAGTACCGTATCGAATAGAATGCTATTCGAAATTTCGAATATTCGCACACCCTACCTTCTTTAGTTCATTCGTAGCGGGGGTCTCGTTCTGGCATACTTGATGCCTGCAGGTAGTATACGAGTGATTACTGTCCAGCTGCCAGCTCGTAAAAAGATCACACCCTACGTGACGTCAGCAGGCGAAAGATCTCAGTGATGATTATACCAACATTCGTACGTTAATTGTAATAGCATACGAAGTGCCGTGTGCGTATACTGCTTACGTTATAATACGTACATGTATGTGTCGAAATGTTTGCTATGTAAAATTCACTGTGGTACTTTGTTGTATTCCGGAACATGTTAACCGCAGAGTGCCGTTTCATGCCTATACAGGGTGTGTCAGAAAAAAAGCACCAAGTATTAAAAATATTAAGCTTAGGTGCTACGCGTCTCCAATTAGCGCAGTATTGTTCTGAGCCAGTCCAGGAATTCGGGACATCAACGACTAGCGCCATCTGTTGCGTTGGCTGCTGAGTGGCAGCGTCACTGAATGGGAAACGACCTTTTATTTAAGTTTTAGCATGTAGTGCAACGCTTCAATATACGCTTAAATCACTTCGTCCATATAATCTGGGAGTCCATCTCACAGTGCGAGAAGTTTTGCTTTATTCCCATAAACTTCCTGGGTTCGAGAACCACTTTAATGTGCTATGTGAAACTCCATGGGAGAGAATTTAAAATTTTATATAAAAACAATGCGCCCTCACCTGCTTAAATCACTGAAGTGACCCAATCTCGATTATTCAATCTTCGAACCTGTGAAGTTTGGCTGATGTTGGCGAAGTTTGTGAGGTTCGACGGGAAGTTTTGTGAAAAGGTGCATTGCAGCGAAACCACCTTATAGGGGTGCATGCGCTTCATAGTGTTTTCGGTGGCCGCAAAACACGTGAAAATGTCAGTGCTTTTATACAAGTTTGTTTTTCTTGAAGCTGCTCAAGATATTGAGGATATGAATACAGTGGAGGTCTTCAGTTGATAATTAGCAATGAGAAATCGTAGGTTAATTAGAGCAGATCAAAAACGAGAATAGCTCCTCGTAATTCAAAGCAAGTAAGAATTAACAAGATACATTGATACGCATGCGAATCTTCCTCTATTGAGTATATGTAATCAAAGGTAGTAATGAATTTAACAATTTATTTAAAACTTATTGGTGAAAGCGGTCAGTATAGAAGGACATGTATGCGCAATATTTTTTTACAGATAGTGCTGCAATGTGCAAAATTGATACTAGATGGCTATCCCATGCAACTAGCAGTAGCTACTGTTATAGCTAATTTCGAATAAAAGGTATAAAAGATATGATAATCGTACTCAGGAATTATTAATACTTACACTTAGTGTTTAACAGGAAAAGGGGTAATTAAAGAAATAACCGAATCGGAGGAATCGCGCTGGAATGTGTCCACATGGGATGGAGACACGTGATAGAAGAAATCTTAAGTTGCTAGTTAATGATTAGGGGTTCTTTAGTTAATTAGTAACGGATAATTAACCATTTCGGCAATGACCCGCAGAAGTCACAATGACTGATGTTTACTCAGCATCATCTTATGCACATTGGCACCCTGACGACTACCCCGCAGGGGCGTCTGCGGCAAGCAGAAGCAGGCTGTTTGCGTGTGTATTACAGCACCACGGACCCACCGAGCTAACGGGCGGGGTTGCGACCCCTCCCACGCTCGCCGTGCGTGGGCTTTGCCGTGTCCGGGGAAAAGTGGATCCTGGGGGTTGAGCCGACGCCGGGGTGTTTGGGCCTTTAAGGCCCCCCGGAAGAGGCAAACACACCCCTTCGGCCCCGGCTTCACGTAGACAGGACACCCCTTGGCTGATCCATCCAGGGGAAATCGGACAATCGCCTTTTCCCGTCTCTCTACCACATCTTCGTCTTTATTTTCCGTTTCATCATGCCTGTCCTCTCCTCTCTTCCATTTACTTCCACTCGTCCTGGCGGCAAGGGTTAACCTTGTGTGCCTATCCTACCTAGGGTAAACCATATTGGTATAAATAACGGCGTACCGCTGGCGTAGTGCAGGACTTCTCACATGTTCTGCCTGCCACGCCCCTTGTTGGCTCCGTGCTGGGTGGTGGGCGCCGTTGCCGAACAAAATCACTTTTTTTATGGGACCTCCGAATCTTTCTCCAATCAGATCGTGCCCCGAAAGGGTACGCACCGACAGCAGCCTTCGTCTCTTTCGCCTATAAACAAGAAATCTTTCTTCCAGAAATAACCATGTCCTTCACTGGTGAACAATACGGCTGACGCAAGCAAAGAGCTTTTCACCTTTCCTTGTGGCCAAGTGCCTAAAAGAGAACCATCATGTTACTGCGTTGTTAAGCTAAGAAAACAAGGAACAGCGCCTTGTGTTGTTTGTTCTTACCCTTCGTCCCGTTTTGAGCGCTGTTTTCAACGCAGGGCACCACTGGCCCTTCAAGACAACCCTTCCGCAATTTAAAGGAGTAATTCATTGCACTGATAGTTTATAGGCAAATAATAATTAGGTGCAGATATATAATAAAAATTATTGAAGGATATGACTCCAAAGCATCAATGATATCCTAAAGCGAGAGGGTGAATGCATTTGGGAGATTCTTGCTGATAAATCCTTTCAAGCAATCCCAGAACGCCCCCACGGGAGCGTGAGGCACTATGGGAAAAGTGGGTACATCGATCAAGCCAGCCGTTCTCGGTCGCCCGCTCCTCGGTGGCGCCGTGGGAGCACGAAAAAAAAAAGGGAAAAGCACGAGAGCCGCTTGATATTCTTACATCGTATAAAATACTTCACATATCTGAACGCTCTGCATGTATCTCTACGCACTGAAATGTGAAAGGAATAACGCAGTCAGTGTATGGTATTGCCGAGCGTATGTATGTATATCGGACGTAGCACTTAAACGCATGTGCGTTATCGCGTGCCGATAGCCGTCAAGACGTTCTGTTGTCATCAATATGAGGCGAACACGGAATAAGTTTAGTGTACGAATACTTGTAATGTACTAAGAATGTGACGTACTGAATTGCCACACACACATCTTTCCGCTTGAGCATTTGGTGTCCATGAACACTTTGGCGCTTGTTCGCTGTGTTTAGTCGCTATAGCTTATTCAAAAGATATATCAGAGTTGCAGCTCATCTTGCTCACGACTATAGATAGTCTGCGGGCATACATTCACCTGCCTAGCCAACACGCGAAAGCACGACCAGCGTTTCTAAAATGCACAAATGCAGTTAGTATCAACGAAGGGCGATAAAAGCATATGTGCGAGCGACGCGGTCTAATCAATTGTATACTTTATTTTAGTAAACGCCTACTATACTTTCTCGAGTACTCTTTAAATATCACAGCCTCACCTTGAGCTCGTCGACAGTGTCGACGAACGTTGATTCCAAATGGATCCGCGAATTGCATAGACCGCTACTGAACTTCATCTAGGAAGCCGAGTTGTATTGTTTTATTTACTTATGCTGTAGGGGGCAGGGGACCCGGCCCGACTCGCACGTGACTGACTTCGTGCCATGTTTTTATTAGTCATCTCTAGAAGAGACGAAGCCTCATAGCGGTGGAGAGAAAACTGGGCACAAGCGAGAACCAGATGTATGTACTAAGGGACAAGGAAGGCAAAGTCACTAACAATATGAATCGGATAGCTTAAGTAGCTGAGGAGTTTCACAGGAGATCTGTAACAGTAGCCGGGCAACAGGACGATATGTAAGAAGCAGTAGTAGCCCAGAGGATCTGACATCCCACCAGTAACAACAGGGGAAATAAAGAAAGCCTTGGAGGGAAAAGAGGCAAAGCCGCTGGTGAGGATCAGGTAACATCAGATCTGTTGAAAGACAGTGGACAGAATGTGTTATAAAAACTGGCCATCCTGTATACGAAGTGCCTCTTGACGGTGAGGTACCGGAACCTTAAAAGAATGCTAACGTAATCTTAATCCATAAGAAAGGGGACGTCAAGGACATGAAAAATTGCAGGCCGATCAGCTTACTGTCCGTTGGCCACAAGCAATTTACAAACATAATAGCTAACAGAATTAGAACACATTAGAATTCAAGTAACCAAAGGACCAAGCAGGATTTCGTACAGGATACTCGACAACAGACCACATTGACACTATCAATCATGCGATAGAGAAATGTGTGGAATATAACCAACCCCTATATATATATAACCTTCATAGATTACGAGAAGGCATTTGATTCGGTCGAGTATCAGCAGTTACGCAGGAACTACGGAATCAGGGCGTCGACGAACGATGTATAAAAATACTGGAATAAATCTTAGATTTAGGTGCACGTTAAAGAACCCCAGGTGGTCAATAATTGCGGAGACCTCCCCCCCCCCTACGGCGTCCCTCATATTCATATCGTGGTTTCGGGACGTTAAACCGCAACAATTTATTATTATTATTATTATTATTATATTCTTCATTCTATATCGAAGTTGACGAGGAAACACTACAACGCCTGAATGACCCTTCGATGTGGCCCCTCGGATGCCTCTTCAAGCCATTTCGTGGGGAGCTGCGCAGATGACCTGCTTCATCCCTCTGAGCTAGTGACTGGAATCGAAAGTGCCGTGTAACGTAGACATATTCTACCAAAATGCTCGGGGTCTACGTACCAAGACACGCGAGTTTTTCTCTAATGTTCTTTCCTCTTTTCCTATTATTGCTATTTCTGAAACCGGGCTCGGCACTGAAATTCCCTCATCGGACTTTTTTCCCCCGACCTACACCACCTTCCGCAGTGACCCGAGATTTCAGTGAAATCAAACAGAAAGGGTGGTGGCGTGCTGATTGCCATTGAGATTCACTGAAATCCGTTAGACGGAAAGACCTAGAAGCTATCGAAGAATCGATCTGGCTAAATCAACCTTGAGCGCCGTGAAAAGTCGTTGATTGGATGTTTCTATTACCACCCAGCATTTGTCCCTCGCCTCGTTTCATGATGTCATATCTTCTATTGAACTTGTGGATATCTTCTCATAGTGGGCCACAGAATATTTGTCTTGGGATTTCAATGCACCTGGAATTGACTGGAGCACGCTTACCTTTTCTCAGTACAATCATTTCATAGAGAAAAAGTGCAGCCTGCTCTTTGGACTTTCTGGCGTTATTTCCCTACATTCACATAACCAGTCGTCAATTCCAGTGCAACGTCTTAGATCCTGTGTGTGTCAAACGATCAGCCCCTTGAACTTTCCCGCTCCAAAATCTATCTTGTACGTCTGCCATATTGTAAAAAAGTCAGGCAAGCAAGACGGAACACAAGAAAGGAAGGGCACAGTACAAGCGCTGTGTGCTTCGCCAGCACACTATACTTTAAAAAGGAACGCCGACGTCACACCTTTCGGCCCATTGCAGATCATGCGAATGCAAACCGTTTTTCAGTAACACTGTATTATGCTGAAACATAAAGACAAAAAGGCGCGTGGGCTCGCTGAAGCGTTCTTTATCAGAAATGAGAGCAATGATTGTATATTTGAACCGTCTGTTTGTCTACTAGATTGTGAGGTACGCAAGCTCAACCATTTCTTTGACGTCACCTAAATTTTCTGCGCAGGCTTGTGCTGGTTTTCGTCGTGTTCTCTTTGTTTCATTAAAACTTCAGTTGTTAGACAGCGCTTGTACTGTGTCCTTCCTTTCTTGTGTTCCGTCTTGTTTGCGCTGACTTTTTTACAATATGCATCAGTTCCAACTCGCCCGCCTCTTTACCTTACTGCAACATCTCTCTTGTACGTCCTGACAAATTCCACCCACCGCTTAACGCAAGATTATCTGCATCAGCCGAAACAACGAGCTACAGCAGTTACGTAAACAATCTCTAAGATTTGCTTTCAAGCGAGGTGATTACACGGGCCTGTATCATTACTTGTCCACCGTTGAGTGGTCACAGGTTAATGACAAACCAAATGTTCATGACCCGGTCGATCGGTTTACGGAGCTTGTATTGAGCGACATGCACAGTTTATTCCCCCAATATACACCTAAACAACGTAAATATCCCCACTGGTTCTGACCTGAACTTATCAGTGCATAAAGATCGTGCACACAGGAAATCTAAATGTTCTCCATCGAGCGAGTGGAAGGAAGAGTTCAGCTTTTTCGAACTCCTCTAAACGCCTATATAAACGGGATCATAGGTTCGTATATTGAATTTTAGAAAAAAGCGCCTCTTACAGGACGGCTGAGTTTTGCAAAGTATGTACGTAAACGGTCCTAGCAAAAGCGGAGAGTCCTTCAGACTACTGGACTCAAATGGGGTAGAAGTGCATGCCATCGCTGACTGTTTGCCACGCATTTCTCATCCGTTTATACGGCCTCAGACTCTAGCACTGATATCAGACAACAGTCCAAGGGAGTTAGCTCATCCAGTGCTTTGTCGCTGGATGAAAATCTTATCTGCGAATGCATTAAGCGCTTAAAACCATCCTTATCATCCTCTTTGTATCATCTTTCAACCTCTTCTTTGTATAAAGTGACCTAGTGGGGTCCCTCAAGGGTCGTATTAGGCCGACTCCTGTTTTTAATTTACGTTAATGTTTCTTTTGCGATTCGTAATTTTTCTTTCCTCTTGTATGCCGATGACTCAATAGATTTAAGGAAAATTCATTCAGGTTAATGACTGTCGCTTGCTACAGTCAGATTTGTGTTCTTTTTCCGAATGGTGCAACGGCAATAACCTTTCTTGAATACATCTAAGAAAAAATTCATGTCTATCACTCGCAAAACATCTAGTGTGTCATTTCAATACTCTCAATTCTGTGTCGTTATGCAAGGTTTATGAAATCAGTGATCTTGGTGTTGTTGATAGCACGTTAAACTTTTCTGCTCACGTTAAGCGTGCTGCTTGCAGCCGCAATATTCTTCCACACTTGAGTATGCGTCCGTGATATGAAATGGCATTGCTCAATCCAGCGGTAACACCAATGAACGGGTCCAGAAAAAATTCCTCAGCATATATAACCATCGCTTTGCAGGAAATGACTCTGGATCTCGTTCAAATACTGCTGGGTTATTCTCATTGCCATCACTTCACTGTCGGCGAAATCGTTCTGATCTGTTATTTCTTTACAGGCTAGTCCACGGTATCATATCCTGCCCTGTACTTCTCAATTGTGGTTATTTTCGAATTCCGCTAAGTTAACCAGCGAGAACAGACCGTTTCATGTACCCGCCTGCTTCTTCCAACACTCTACCGTTCACAGAATACAAAGTCTCTATAATGTTAATTTTCTTGATCTTGACGTTTTTCATAGTCCACAATCATTGTTTTTATGCGAGCTTTGCACTGTTTTGACATAGTATGGCACAATGTACAAAGTCTTCCCTTCTCCGTATTTCCGCATAGTTGTATATATGCAATCAAATTTTTCATTCCCCTTCAATATTTATCGTGTTGTCTTAATTTTACTCCGTCCCCTTTTGTGTTCATTTCTCCTTGTCTACGCGTTTTTGCTCTTGTTATTTCTGAGGACTGTCTGTATTGTATATTTTTATTGTTTTATTTTTGCGTGCGCCTGCACAAAGACCTTACGCTTGTTCCTGGGCACGTTAAATAAATGATTGATCATGATTATTATTATTATTATTATTATTATTATTATTATTAACACTCACTTGATACTGGTAGAGCGTTGGTTTATCTAAATTGAATTACCAAAAATGAAAGCTCGAAGCCTTTATATTCAACCTGGTTGAACGTTTTCTCCGCAGTGCATTGGTTTAAACCGCACTCATCTTAAGCGTCTAGTCGTGTTTTGGATTTCTCAACTTGCTATATGACTGAAAAAAAAATGCAAAGACCAGGAGAAGCCATTTCTTGACTTGTACCCCGCGAAAATACACACTGCGGTGTAGCTTTTCGCATGCGATAGCAGCGCCAGAAGACGGCCTAGCAAGCAAAGCAAGCAGAACTAGAGGAATATCATAACCTTCTCCCTATATATATATATATATATATATATATATATATATATATATATATATATATATATATATGACATATATATATATAATCCTGCGGCAAGGCATCAGTGGGGAATTATGTAATGTAATAACGTGCACCCCTAAGTGAATGTTCTTGCATTTGTCCACTGGAATGCGCATGGAATCGAACCCACACCTCGCGTAGCAGCGAATACTTCCCACGCGTATATACAATCTTGGCGGCGCTGGAATATTACCCCTTTATCACGCAAAAGACCACAGTAGATGCTCTGGAGAGACATTCATTAATTAAACTACTTTAACTTATTAGTCAATTGCATTGTTGTCCCACCCACACCCTGAAGCATTTTCCACACCCGTTGTTAAGCCTGCGGTTTAGTTTTGGTACCATGGTATTCGCGCCGCCGAACGCCGGATTTTTAAAATCGCTACAACGCTCTCTCCTTAATGAATGTGTTACTTACACCCTCTCTCGATGTTGTTTATTGACATTACGTATAATTAATGATGGGTGACTGCCACGTGCGTTTCTTATTACGTGTGTATTCCGTTTTCGCCCACAAAGACTGTCAGCAACGCTAAGCGCAAACCGCGTTTGTTCGAGAAGCCCGTATTACGTTTTTTTAGGATTTCGCGCGAGACGCGAACACTCGAGTTTATTTAGAGCTTGCACGACAACCCGATAATGCTGGAATATTCGAGCACACGTGACTGGAGTGCTCCCACACCCGCAGAAAACGTGCCATCGCCGCTTTCCCGCCACCCATGACAAGAAGGCCGTGCGCCGATTTCTCGGCTTATGCGCCTTTACAAGCTTTGTCAAAGACTTTTCACGGATCGCCGAGCCACTAACGCACTCACGAAGACCGACGTCGACTTCAAGTGGCAAACACCGCAATCGCAGCATTTCATGAACTGAAACACGCCTGCAGACGCCTCCGATACTTGCGCATTCGACGAATACGCCGATACGGAGATTCACACCGATGCAAGCGCGTAGGACTCGGCGCCGTCCTGGTGCAGCGGACAGGGGACTGGAAAGGGATGTCATTATGTAGCCGGTCGATGTCTAAAGCAGAGGTCAACTATTCCACAACAGAAAAGGAGTGCCTCGCCATCACTGGGCTACGGGCAAAGTTTCGCCCCTACCTTACGGCAGGGCCTTCAAGGTTGTGAGCGATCATCACGCCATGTGTTGGCTAGCTAACTTGAAGGACCCTTCAGGTCGCCTCGCACGGTGGAGCCTAAGACTTCAAGAATTTGACATTACTGTGTTACAAGTCCGGAAGGAAACACTCCGACGCACTGCTTGTCTCGTGCCCCCGTCGACCCACCACCACCCGACGACCAGGATGATGACAGCTTCTTGGAAGCCATAAGTGCCGACGACTCGCCGAACGACAGCGAGCCGACCCGGAACTGAAGGGTCTAGTGGAATACCTAGAGGGCAGGACCATCGTTGTCCCAAAAGTACTCAGGCGAGGATGCATCATTTTCCTTGAAAAACAACGTCCTCGTAAAGAAGAACTTCTCTCCGGCCCCCGTTACCTTATCGACCTCGATATTCGCTGCCCTGCACAACGACCCGACGGCTGGACACCTCACTCTCCCGCACGCCGCACGAGTAGAGGAAAAATTATGGCCGCGCCTGCGTCACGTCACTCGCTCGTAAGGACTGCCGAGACTGTCAGCGACGGAAGACACCGCCCACAAGATCAGCAGGCTTCCTTCAGCTACGAGCCTCCTCGGCGACCATCCAGCAGATCGGGATGGACCTTCTGGGGCCGTTCCCAACGTAGACTGCGGAAATAATCGTGGCTACCGATACCTCACCCGCTACGCCGAAACAAAAGCCCTGCCCAAAGGCAGTGCCGCTGAGGTAGCCAAGTTCTTCGTTGAGAGACGTCCTCGAACGGCGCCCCAGAGTCCTCACACAGACAGAGGTACCGTACAGCGGCCTATCAGGCGATCTTAAAATACAGCGAGACGAGCCACCGCCGCACACCGCCTACCACCCACAGACCAACGGCCTCACCAGCGTCTAATAAGACCATCACCGACATGCTAGCCATGTACGTCGACGTCGAACACAAGACGTGGGACGCCATCCTTCCGTACGTTACCTTCGCGTACAACACGGCCGTACAGGAACGACGCAGATGACGCCATACAAGTTGGTCTACGGACGAAGCCCGGCAACGACGCTCGACGCCATGTTACCAAACGTGACCGACGAGGAAAACGTCGACGTGGCCACCTACCTACAGCGCGCCGAAGAAGCACGACAGCTTGCCCGCCTACGGATCAAGAACCAGCAGACGACTGACAGCCGCCGCTACAACCTTCGGCGACGCCACATGGAATACAAACCCGGTGACCGTGTATGGGTATGGGTATGGACGCCAATACGCCGACGAGGACTTAGTGAGAAGCTCCTTCGACGATACTTCGGACCGCACAGGGTACTTCCACGCCTCGGCGCACTCGACTACGAGGTTGTCCCAGACGGCATTACGAACTCTCAGCGGCGCCGTGCGTGACCTGAAGTCGTCCATGTCGTGCGACTCAAGCCATATTACGGGCGTTAGTGAATCTGAGGACTGTAATTTTGCCATTATTATTGCTGTTTATTATTACTAGTGCTTATTCTTTATTGTACTTTCTTGCTTTATTGTTATTTATTTTTGCATGCATTTGCCCCCCCCCCCCCCGTGTTCTGTTTTAAGCACCGGGACGATGCTTTTTCAGGGGGGGGGGGGGGCATTGCCACGTGCGCTTCTTATCATTACTTTTGCTGTATTCTGTTTTCGCCCACAAAGACTGTCAGCAACGCTAAGCGCAACCGCGCCTCATTGTTCGAGACGCTTCACGATTATTGTAGATCGTTTTTTTTAAGATTTCGCGCGAGACGCGAACACTCGAGTTTATTCTAGAGCTTGCACGACACCAGCGATAATGCTGGAATATTCGATGGCACATGTATAATGACCGACGCGCTTCACCGCTTGTCAGTTGATCGACGGTCGACGCTCTGTTCGACGCTATCAGTGTATTGCTGTAGTTTGACCTTCAGTTCCCCGGCCACAAGTTCGGCCAAATAAACGTTTCATCTCGGACGTGCTGACTGCTGTCTTCGTCGACGTCACGACCACGTGACAATATGGTAGTCGAGGAAACCGAAGAATTTCATCATCCGAGATTTCTGACAAATTACGTCGGTAGATTAGTAGGTGAACATCGTGTCTGCCAAGCTTGAAAATAAAGAGTAGTCCGCGCGTCTCAGACGAGGCCACATTTCCTGCGAGACGCGAGTCGCGCACTGCAGCGCACTGCTTTCAGCGTCATTGATTACAGCACGTGACTTCAGTTAACCTCTCATTGCCAGACGCTCAATGCAGTCACTCTAAATGCGCCGCGAAGAAAAACAGAAAGAAGGTGGGGCTCGTCACGTAAGCAAAACAGGGTACATTGCCTACGATAGCAAGGGAAGGCAGGGAAAGAACTCCGCTTGCAGGCCATCACCTTGGCAAAGGTAAGGGCAGCGTTAATAATACTATCCGGGGTTTTACGTCCCAAAACCCCGATATGATTATGAGAGACGCCGTAGTGCAGGGCTCCGGAAATTTCGACCATCTGGTGTTCTTTAACGTGCACTGATATCGCACAGTACACGGGCCTCTAGCATTTCGCCTCAATCGAAATGCGACGGTAGGGATCGAACCCGCGACCTTCGGGCCAGCGGCCGAGCACCATAATCACTGCTACACCGCGGCGGACAAGGCCTGCGTTGACAGCAATGTTTATCTTCTGGCGGCACGGTAACAGGGCAGTTCAATGCCGTCCAAAAAAAAAAAAAAAAAGACATTTCTGAAAGGTTGCTCAGCTTGCGCCAAACATGGCTTCAGCTTGCCCCAAACATCGACCGTTGTCTTACGGTAAACAAACATGACACAGCGAATAAAAATAAAACGGCTTTTCGAGAACCTTCCAGGTGTCCTTGCTCACATGAATGAAATATTGCAGCTCGTAATCAATATATTAAACGGGTCCTGACGAGGGGTATTTTAGCGAACTTTACCATGTAAAAATAGAACGCGCTATTGTGTCCCGAATAAAGCTGGCCGCAAGAGCGGGGTTCTAAGCCGCGACCACCAACATTTCTTCAGACCAGCATAGGCAGTCAAACCAGAAGGCGGGTTTCTCGATACGTTATAGGAATCTAATGTGTCTCATTACTCTTTGACCAACCCTTAACAGAGAGGAAAGCGCGGCCTGTGTAGCATGTCATGCGTATAATGAAGTCGGTGCTTTCCGACGTCTTTAGTTATGTTATTTAGAAACAAAAAGCGCGCTGTTGAAACTAAAGAGACTTTATTTAAACCATTCTTTGTAAGAAGATCATCCAACACTATCCTGCTTGCAAAGGTATTCTTCCTTTCATTCTGCTTCTTATTGAACTTTAAAGAAAAATGTATGTGGCAGCGAATATAACACGGCCAGGCGTCTTCACGTAATAGCGCGAAATATCGATTTTATAAATTGACGCCAACAGAAATTAGGGACGTCAAGACTCTCTCTGCACATTCGAAAACCCGCGATCGTCGTCCACCTTCTAAGCTGGAAGTTAGCTTTTCTGGAAGTTGGCTTTTTCACATTTACAAAAACAGCAGCGCTAAAGGACGTTCTTGCTTTCTTTTAAGAAACCCGTTGGAGCCAACAACATCATCGGACGAAATATTTTGAAGAGGCAGGGGATGAGAAGAAGGGCAGCGCTCTTTCGAGAGTTCGTCGTCACCAAGCACAGCTAAGCGACTTGTATACGTGTGCACCCTTTCATTGTAACAGAACTGCTGATTCACAGTCGAGCAGCCCAACCGGCCGCTCGTTGCATGCTTTGCGGTTATATGTCGGCGACTGAGGTTCGCGCTCGCTGGTTGTAGCGGATGTCGTCGTCGTGTTTTTTTTTTTATGTATTGTGGTGTTCTCAATTCGTGCGATTGCGGCAAGCGTCATCGCGCGAATTTTGAACGTTGAAGGTCCGTACGCCACGTGGTGTGAAAAATGGTGAACTAGAAGCCATGTCCCAAATTCCTGGGTATGCATATAGAGCACGTCAGAATATTTTTCAAATCCTCCAAGCTCGGTAATTAACAAAGATTGCGTAATGAACTTTTTAAATAGTAGCTCTAGAGAAAAATTTTCAATACAAAAGTTGTAGCGCTTGTTATATCTATGCTAACTCGCCTGCTTAAAATTTTTTCTGGCCTTTCTTTAAAGCGCGCAAATGTTAAAAAATATCACGTGACTGCAGCCTAACGCGCGTAAAGCCGTAAACGCGCGGCGCTTTTAGAGCCCTCCAATGTAAGTTCAACGAATTACAAAGGCTGCTCCGCGACGAAGCTCGATGGAGCAGGCTACCGGTGACTGCGATGGACGCGAAATGATGATGGGGGCGTACCGTCTAAAGCAAGATCACACCATCTCCCGCTAAAGGGACCATGACCGCGATGCGAAGCAGAGTGTAGAGGGGGAAAGGGGGAGTGGGAGTGGATAGAAGGTGTGTGGAGAGTTGCGCGTGCGCAGTAAGTGCATATTGAAAGGGTTTGCAGCGTAAGCACGGTAGTGCTGAAGGAAAGGTTTAAAAGCGAGGAACGGAAATTCTTCAATGCAGTAAGAGTGGTCACGCCGCACACCACCACCACCGG
Source organism: Rhipicephalus sanguineus (assembly GCF_013339695.2). Taxonomy (NCBI): domain Eukaryota; kingdom Metazoa; phylum Arthropoda; class Arachnida; order Ixodida; family Ixodidae; genus Rhipicephalus; species Rhipicephalus sanguineus. Next base: position 29,436 of record NW_023615594.1, on the reverse strand, counting down.
TTTGAACTCCGCCATAAGACGCTCCGCATCTAAAAGTCTACGAAAGAGCGGCCGCCACGTGTGAGTGAATATCTCACATCGCGCTGTCACCCTCGCCCCTTCCAATGTGTGTCTTCATTGGTGCGAAAAGAAAAGAAAAAATGCCTACGCTATATCAAATGCTGCCTACAGTCTCATGTGGCATTTGCTCCGTGGCTGGCCGCTTTTTCGTTGAAGAATTTTTTTGTTGTTGAAACGGTATGCTCATTTTGTCGCTTAACGTCCATCGCAGTCACCGATAACCTGTTTCATCAATCTGCGTGCGCGAAGCAGCCTTTGATAATTCGTTTAACTTACATTTGAGGGCACAATGCGTCGCGCGTTTGGCGGCAGTCACGTGGTATTTTTTTAATTCGCGCGTTTTAAAGAAAGGCCGGAAAAAAATTAAGCAGGGGAGTTATCTTAACTTAGATTGAAAAATTTTATTATCCTGAACAAGCGCTACAACTTCTATATTGAAAACGTTCTCTAGAGTTGCTATTTACAAAGTCATTAAGCAATCTTTGTTAATTGCCGAGCTTGGCGGATTGGAAAAGATGTTCTGACGTGCTCTATATGGCTCAGAACAATACTGCGCTAATTGGAGACGCGTAGCGCTAGGCCTAATTTTTAATACTTGGTGCTGTTTAGCTGAAACACCCTGTATAGCATGGCCTTTGAGGCTGGTCGTGCAGCTATTTGCTTGGTCTCGCGCAACACGTATTGTATCTGCGAAGCAAGTGATTGGGTCTGTTTGCTCCCTACGTCACTGTTTCTGAAACTTATGGGAGCGATTATGCAGTACTAACACGCGATAGCACTTTGGACGCGGACTTTGTTCAGCTTATTTTTTTATAGATTTATATACGAAAAAAAATATGGGAAGGTAGGCTACGTTAGAGCCGGCTATCCCATCATCATGATAGTAGTAGTTGAAGAAATACACAAAGACAAGAAAATTAGGAGGAATAAAAAATAAGAAAATAAAAATAATCAGAGGCACTTTGTACATATACAATATGTGGCGTATAAAGCATCAGCAGATTCTAAGGGCTAGTCCAGTACATAGAGCGGATAGAGTCCGTTGAAAGCAATCGTATGTTCAATGAATTAGTCAACCGGTGTTTCGTTAATCACTTCCCTGATTTTTATTTTTTTTTGTGAAAAACGTACAAATGTCCTCTGCAAGTGACAGGTGCGGGAAAAGGTCAGGCAGGCTGTGGATGTGATTTTACCAAGCTTTCTGAATAAGTTCGACTAGCATCGCGCGGCGGTCTTCGCGATAACTTACCTATACAACATTTTGAGCCCATTTCGCTAATGCACACTATTTTGTTAATAATCCTTAGAAAGAAAAAAAAGGAATGCATCATAAGTGCATCAGAAGACCAACTGAAATGAAATTTAATTTTGCTAGGTTAGTTACGAGGAAGCAGCATTAGCCCCCACCACATCTTTCACGGCCGTCCCATCGCGTATGACGACAGCAGAGAGTCGTCAGCCGCGCTGCACGTGTGGTTTGCTACATGAAGGATGCTCAACGCTATCGGGCCAATCGCGCCGCTTTTGAAGCAACACTTTTTCATGTTTTGTTGAAAAGTGTGGGGCGAGATCATCTGCAAAATGTTACCCGTAAAACGGAATCGCAGTCCGGCAGCACCTATAGGGTGCATTACTACCGGTGCTCGCTATCAGTGGGTATATGAGCGTGTGCGGTCTTACGGTTTTCGGTCACGGTGACGGCTTGAATAAGATGCCTCCCCCCCCCCCCCCGCCTTTTTTTTGTTTGCTGGCGACTAGACTGAGCAATCTGCTTCTGCCACCATGTCTGCATAATAGTTCGTACAAAGTTTTCGCTCAACGCGCGGCGGCATCCGGCCCCCCGCTACGTTGGCCACAGAGCTCTCAACTTCGCTGCAGCCGTAAGCTACAAAATGGTTATCGCTAATCGCACTTATGCAATTAAAAAAAAAAAAAACCATGAAAGCGGCTGCATCGCGTTAATGGATGTACCGCTTTAGCGGGATGGTTCAATTGGTTGCAGAGGTGAGCGAGCTTTAAAACTGCAAAGATGCAAGCTGAGCGACCCGTCGTGGCTTAGCGCGTAAGCTGTCGCGCTGCTAAGCCTGAGGGCGCGGGTTTTGTTTCCGGGCGATGGCGGCCAGATTTCGATGGAGGCGAAATACGAAGAACAGCCGTGTTCTCAGAACTGGATGCAATTTAATAGTAAATAATATCTGGAGTTTTACGTCCCAAAAACATGATACGATTATGAGAGACGCCGTAGTGGAGGGCTCCGGAAGTTTGGACCATCTGGTGTTCCTTAACGTGCAGCGACATCGCACAGTACACGGGCTTCTACCACTTTGACCTCCATCGAAATGCGACCGACGCGGCCGGGATCGAACGCGCGACTTTCGGGTCAGCAATCGAGCACCATAATCACTGCTCCACAGCGGGCGGACTTGCAATTTAAGTAAATCCTGGCCGGTCTACATTTAACCCGGAGTCCCCACTACGGCGTTCTTCAATCACATCGTGGGTTGCACATGCTTTCTCAGGAGATATATCATGCAAGCGAAAGATGCCTCGAGAGCATCAGGGAATTAAGATGCCTAAGATTGTGTTGCAGCACGTCACGTACTAGGCCTGCCCAATATTTCACGAATTCTTACTTAGAAAATGCAATTTGTACGTGAACTTGTACGGTGTGTATGGTGGTTGAAAACAACAACAAAAAAAGTGACCCGGGTTTGTTTGAACACCAGGTTTTGACCGCAGTCACACCAAAGTGCTGTCTTCTAAATTTCAGTGCATACCTGTGGCCGCCCATGCAGGAAAACGTTGCATGGTCTTATGGAAACACATATCTAGAACATCTTATACCCGCACGGACAAAAGTTACTGGTAAGGAGACAATATTACGCAGTCATGTATTTGCTGCACCACTGACCACCCGAAAATGACCTTGACTTCGTCTATGATTCAGCTAACGTGCGCATGTTAATCTATACGATGTAACGTCACTTATTCGCGCCTGCATTGCTGAACGGGCGCATTTAAAGGGCGAACTGCTACATCTGACAAGTATAGCATTACCACAAAAATAAAAAATTGTGCGTGAGGTTGTGCAAGCGCGCCATTCAGGAACAAAAGAAGTGGAAGTTATCGATCACACACATCGTGTGTACCACTGATCAGCTTCTACGTGCGGTCTTGCACGTTGTCTCCTTTTTCAGAAAGTATTGGAAACATGTACATCATTTCGAAGCGCAGCGCCGGCAGGCAAACAAGAGGGCGCGCAGCGAGATCGATCAGTTGACACGCCGCGGAACAACTGAGTGAAGTGTTGGGTGTAAAAAATTGAAGACCACATCAAATATGTCTCTTTAACCGTACAGTGAATGGATCAAGAACTGCTCGTTTTCCACGCAATAAAGATAGCGAGTTTGTCCAATCATGCGCGAGGAAGGCGTCCCAGTGATGACGAAGATTTACCGCCAAATCGTGAACCATATGTGGCGTTTTTTTCTCTATAACAGCCAAATCCAGAAATCTAAACTAGGCGAAATTTCATGGGAGCGAAAAACGCTCTAAGTATCTCACTTCTAACACAGATGGAATCGAAATGGGGCAATTCCCGATTATAACGTGAACTCAAACAGGCACTTTCGAATAAAAAAAACAAAAAGCCAAATCATACCTGTTTGAATCAACCTGAGGCCAGATCCATTGAACCAAAGCTGTGTCAACAATTGCGAAAAAAAAAAAAGAACATGCCCGCATCCAATCTCATTCATTTGTGTCCTAGTTGCTTTGCTATCGTGCCTTTGCTTCCCAATTAGTTTTTCATTGGGCGAGTTCGTACGTACAGTCGTGGCCACGTCTGTGTAGAGCAGCTGGTTTTTGCTCTACGGGGCGACACCTTGAGGCAGTTTCGGGCTCTGACGTCGTCAGCCTGACTACTAGGCCGCGCACGCTGCTTACACACCACGTCAGAGCCCGAAACTGCCGCAAGGTGTCGCCCTGCAGAACAAAAATAATCAAAAAGCACTGATTATTGTCTCATGACTGAAGCAATTTACCACAAGCTGAGAGAAATGAGAACAGACGAGGAAGGGATTAAAGCTTGGGTAGTGGTCAAACGAATAACATTACAAATGGGATACAAAACTGAAAATAAGAGCATGGAATCAAAGCCTGACACCTCGTATTTAAATTACAAGCAAATAATACATATAGCCTCAAGAGTCGAGGAACAAGTAGGTTGGTGGAACAAGAGAATCGGGGAAGCGATCGAGAAGCGGCGTGAAGCATCACGGGAGCATAGAAGGGCAAAAAAGGAGAAGCGACCGCAGGACCAAGTCAACAAAATGTGGGAAATATAACTAGAGAACAAATCCATTGTACAGAAATTGGTCGAGGCAAAAATTAAAGGTGAAAGTGAAGGCTGGATGACAGAGATTCACGAAGAAAAGGAGGCCGCACCTAGGATATTTTGGAGCCACCTAAAGGCGCTAGGTACGAAGTCTGTCACAACGCAACAACATATTGTAGATGAAGGAGGAAATCAATTGGAAGGGTACGAAGCGCTAGGTTACATCCGAAAGGTAACAGCCGATTCGTCTAAAAAGAGCGTCCAGGAGATTTCCCCGGTGAGTAAAAGTGTGGCGGAGAGAGCAACCGAGGAAGAGCTAGTACTCGAGAATTTCAACTAGAAAAAAGCCGAAGGAAATATTCCAAAGCGCACTGCCGCGGGATTAGATGGGATTCCCGTTAGCCTCATTAACAAACTAGGAAATAGCACTAAATAAGCACTGCTGAAATCCGTAGAAAAATGCTTAAAGGACAGGCAGATACCGGGCAGTTGGTGAAAAAGTAGAATGAACTTAATCTATAAAGGTAAGGGAGAAAAGGATAACATTCGCTCGCATAGACCACTAACCATTACATCGGTACTATACAGGTTGGCGATCCAAGCAGTAAAAATGAAAATAGAAACGTGGGCAGAACATAATGATATTTTTGGAGAACTCCAGAATGGATTTCGAGTCGACAGGCGGTTAGGTGATAACCTGTTTGGTCTCACTCAGTGTATAGAAATATCTAAAATAGAAAATAGGCCCTTGTACGTGGCTTTTCTAGACATCACTGGGGCGTGTCGAGCGTGGTGGCACACTTGTCACCACCCCGCTATAAAGGGGACGCTCACAGCATCCATCCATCCACCTAGAGTTACTTGTATACGGAACCTTTAGGTAGCAAAGTTGCGCCGCTGTTTTCCGGACGCCGCTCGCTCTGCCTTCGGCGATTCCAGCAACGCTATTCGCCGAGCGCCGTCACGTGGTCATAGGTGGCACCTTTGCGCTGAGAAGCCAACACTTCGCAGGCGACGCCGACACTCCGTAGATTCCGGCCGCTCAAGCGCGGCTGACATCGGCGCTATTGTTATCGTTGTTATTCTCGCCGAGCTTCTTCGGTGCCGCTGGTCGAGAGACGTGTGATAGTAAGTGCACTCTTTGGTGAACTGTTTGAACAGGCCATATGACAGACGCATCGACAGCTCTTTCGCTATGACGGGGTGTTGCATTTACGTGAATTTAATGCAGCTTTCAAACCTTGAGCGAAAGGAATGTTGCACGCGACAGGCAGCTGTTTAACTGACCTGTCGCTGCCGCGGGCCGTGATTGTAAGCATGCGCGCATAATACGGGTGTCGCACGGCCACTTGCGATCGCTATCGAGCCCGATTCAATAGTAAACTAGATTACAGCTGGCTTCCTGCCACAGTCAACGTGAAGGAGCCAAACGCAACAGAGAAATTCCGTCCCTAACTGGCTCGATCGCGATCGAAAGTGCAAAATAATTTCATATCTGCAAATGGGATAAACAGCGGAAAAGGAGACGAGGCAAATGTGTGACCAAGTAGCTCAACGAACCACACTTCTGCTAATCATATCGCCGGTGTATGTGTTCGTCACACGATGCATTTTATTTCATGATTACATACTAGGAACGTAAGCGTAAAATCAAGGCTGCGTAAGCGTTGAGCTTGCCAATTGAGCTTTGCTCTCAGCATAAAAAAACAAAGAAAGCAAAAAATAAACCAACACTGTTACTCTGTCGCGCGAGCGCGGCTCCTACGCGGGTGGTAGTGGCTTTCCAGCAAAACTTGGGAGCCCAAGATGGCGTACCTTGGCGCAACTCTGCTACCTAAAGGTAGCATATACAGTAACTACAAAAACCGGCTGCTCGCGCTCTCTACACAGACGTGACCGCGGCTGCACTTGAAGGACTCGAATATACAGAGTAGCAGGCCGGCTTTCCTACTTTCTGCCGTTTAGCGTTTCTTTTGGAGTTTTTCGCTACAGTAGCATGTCCTGCTTTCATTCGATGACAGTACATTTGAAAATGAACACAACTAAAATGAATATTTTGAGCACCAAATTATTCTTTGTAGAAGAAGTGGTGCGAAAGAGTGCGGCATAAAATGAGCTAAGAAGAACAAGAATAAGAAGCGCTGAAGCATTTTTTGAAGGCCTTCAACAGATGTCAAGAACAAGAAAACGCTGCCGACAGTCCAGAATGGTGCGCCTTTTGCCTGGAAGGACCGCTTGATCTAGTCATCGCCATTAGAGCCATGCAACGAAGGACGGCACCGAGGGAAGCACGAGGATGGTGTGAAATTTATCGCAAAATATTGCTATATCGTTCATTCGCTGCGATTTAAACTTTTTTTACGAGCTCATTCAAGCCCAAATGCAATGTTCCAATCCATAAGAGCCAAATCAAAATGTTACCCCTGAATACCGACGATTGTGGGCTATATAGATTTTAGCCGCGTTATATATTTGAGGTACTTTGGCGACATGAGTGCACTTGCAAAATTGTTGCAGCAGCCCCAACCAGATTTGCAGCAGCAAAAAACTGCGTTTTTCTCGGTGGACCTGGCTATTTGAGAAAAAAAAGAGCGCCACACTTGTCTCGCACGAAGACAGGTTTCAGGACTGGAGACAAAAAATAAAAGAACAGATCGCCGACTGTTAGCTACTCCTTCATAAGGGTACGCGCCTGTACGATCACCGAAAAGTTATTTTGTTTACCCAGTAACAGTCATCTTGGTGCCCGCCTCGATAAAATCTTAACACCAGCCCCCAGTTCCACAATTTAAACGAAATGTCAGGATTATCACAGCTAACGTTGATAAAATGAGTTGCGTTATCTTATATACTGGACTCAGTTTCAAACACCAGGTGCAGCACTGTGGGGGCGAGCGAGTCCTCTTGCAGTAAGCACGTTCGTAACAACAAATAATTTAACGTTTTTACCACTCGGAATGAGATTTATTCTTTCTTAGGCTTAGTAATGCGTGAACGTGCTTTGAGCATTAGAAATAGACTCAGTTATACGAATATCAATGTATCGTTACGCACCAGTTAGCATTTGGTTGTTTTCGGTTTCTCGCATTTCATTTGCAGCAGGTCGCGACGCCTCACGCGCAGGCTCGTGCTCGACTCGAGCAGACCACGAGACTTGCGGAGTTATACATTTTGTTGACTGAAGTTCTTGCATATATAGCTGAGACAGCACTGCACCTCATCTGCTAAACTGAGTGTAAATCTAAACCTCTTTGCAAAGGGTATCGAACCTTCTTTCTCGCGTAAACCAAAGAAGTGCGGGAGGCTTTTTCGTTGGAGATATGAAGGAAACATCTATGCGCATGCGTGAATTTTGTTCCGCGCGCGGAAAGCGTCAGTTACTGGCAAGCGGCCCACGACTGAGGACGTTTAAGGAGCGCTATCCGGATTCCAGCAAGTTGTAAAAACACTGAACAACAAGAGCAGCGATATTGAATTGAGTTTCGCCGAAAGCATGGCGACACTCGAGCGGAAACCATCTGTAAGATTCATCAGGCTATCGGTGACATGAGCACCTCTCGGACACGGGAGTGGTACAACCGCTTCACAAGTGGCCGCACATCAGTGGACAGGGAAGCGGGTTCACACAGAGCCTCAACAAGCCGAAATCAGAATGTAACTGTGCAAGCGCGGAGTTTGGTCAAGGAGGACCGCCACACCACAGTCAGGGATCTTCCGATCGAGATAGATGGAGTTATGCATTGGATCAATATACGCAAGGATTTGGGCATGAGGAGAGTGTCCGCAAAATTGGTACCAAGACTGCTTGCAATGGAGCAGCAGAAACTCAGTCAAGAAAACATTTATGCGATTCGTCAAGCTCCCTACTTCCCTAACAGGCTCCGTGTGACTTGGCGTTCCTCAAGCTGAAAATGCCGCCGAAACGAATCAGATTCGAGCCAAGAGATTTGGAATGCGACGACCCGATTGATCATTCCTAAAGGTGCATGCCAGAAGTGTGTCCAACAAGGACGAGAGCGCTAGGAGAAGTGCGTCCATTACAGAGGAGATATATTAAGGGAATGAGGGCTTTGTACCTTCTACACAAATTTATTTCGCATGACCTAAAATTCGATACTTCTCGGACGCACCTCGTATGTATAGTCGGCTTCGTCAATGCTCCCGACACAGATCGCAACCTGGTGGAGGAAATGGTCATTGCTCCTGTACACTAATGACTATTCTTCCACTGCAGGCCATCCTCTCCCATCCGCGAATATGCAATATCTAGCTTCATTATCTTGATCATATGACTCTAAGTACCTTGGAATATGCATGCGCTCCGCTACGTGAGACTGTGCTATAGCTACCCATATCTGCAGTCAACGTGTAATTAGGATCACTACATACTTGGTTATACCTCCGCTGCTCTGTCCCAATATACGGGGTGTCCCAGCTATCTTTAGCCAAGGGTTCAAAAATGCAATATTAGAGGCAGGCGATTGAAATCAGTTGCAAATTGCTGACAGTCATCTCGCGCACTACACACAAATTTTTGTTTGGTAATTAATCATTTTATTAATTAGAATTATTTTACTAAATCGCTAAACATTGACTTCAGGCAAGAACTGAGACTTTCAAAGTTCGAGAGCGTCTTCAGAAAGCCCAATTGCATTATTTGCTATAAAGAAAGTCTCACGTATACCATTTTTTCCAAGCAGCAAGGAAATCCCGTGAAATACAAAAGAACCACGTGACTAGCGCATGCGCGCAGCGAACATGCTGCCGTGGTTTGAGCGAACGAAATCAGCTGCGGCCGCGACACGCCGTCTCCGTTGCAGCGGTAGGCCGATAGGTTAACGGTGGTTTCTTGGCCCGCGTCAGCCAGTTGGCGCGCGTGACGGTACAAGTTGTATCGAGCGCGGGCCAAGAAACCACCGTTAACTTATCGGCAAGAATACAATCGGGCACGCATCTACGAAGTTTAGTTCTGGGTGACCACCTAGTCTTTTTTCTTTGCATGCAAGAGATGATTTAAACTTCGTGAAGTGTTCAGTACCTTCCTGCATGACGAAAAACGCCAGAGGGGCACTAACGTACCTTATCGTACCTGATTTGTAGAGCCCTACATGCACTTCAATCTATTTCCAGTGTATTCCACAGAATAGAGAATTTTCATTACATTAAAGGGTTAGTTGATTCGGCGCAAAATTGATTCGGCGCTCTGCCGGAACAAACAAACTAGCGTGACTAAGACGACTGGTCGACGGCACTGAACCTGCGGTTAGATTGTTGCAATGTTTGCAATGGTGCGGCTACATTTATCGGCAGTGGTAACAGATATGTAGCACCATATAAAGGAAACCACGCCAGGACAAAAGTCACGGCGCTGATTTCGAAGCTGTGGAACTCGCAGAATGCGCGAAAACAGGAAGAGTGCAAACACGCGACTACCTTCGACCAAAACTGAAGTGAACACATCACGGTATCGCACTCAAGTTACCTTACTCGGTAGGCTTTGAACACATTTCTTGTATTCGTTGGCACAAATGTCATGGTATCGCGCTCAAGTTACCTTACTCGGTAGGCTTTGTGATGTATAGGACGCAACATGTTAGGTGTCGACGGAAGCCGATCGAGCTGAATGAAGCGTCCCAAATTCTTCGCAGGAGCGAATAAATGAAAGAATAACAGGACTACTGTGTATTATTAAAGCACTGCTCTCATCATCAGATTTCTTTCTCTGCGAGAGTAACTATCTGCTGCTTTTTTCGTTGGCCCGTTCTCCGTTACTACACTGAAGCGTGTTCCTCATATTCATAGTGTGGTACTGGCACGTAAAACCCGACGAATTGTTATTACTCTTGAAGGCTTTTTGTGCTAATGTCAAATTTCAGTATTCTCTGAACCAATGAAATTTCGTTGCCACCTCAACAGGAATGCTCCAACGAAAATATTACAACGCATAACTCACCTTCACTTAGAGCGCTGTTGGTAGAACCATGAGGCCTGGCTCCTGGTACGCAGACACCAAGCCATGCCGATACGCAGATGCTCGATCGGTGAATCGGTCGCCCAAGAACATCTGCAGGAAGACGCGAAGTGCCCACCACGGGAAGAAGCCGCACGAATCGTTGCCAACACAGAGTTAAACCGTTGTTACTTGTCGACCATGCGGCTTCGCCTTTTATACCAATTTCGCTCCCACACGCATGCGCAAAGTGCTTCAAGAATGGAACATTTGTGACGCTTTTTTATTTGGCTGCTGCACGCAAAGTCTGGTCTGACATGAACTCTATCAGAATCCAGTCGTAATTTATTTTTTATTTAAATTTTCGTTTTTATTTGTCCAGCAAGTGTCACGATTTCTTTGGGCCTGCCGATGCTTCCTGTACGTGGGAGTGAAGAACAACGCGCGCGCTTTTCCGTGACCGTAGTACAACTACGTGCATGTCTTAAAGGAGGGGCGACAGCAAATTTCTGAACCTCTTTTTTTTTCTCCCAATCAGTGGCGACAGTCTCGTTAATAACGGCAACGAAACTCATTTGCCCCAGCGCGATACGAATGTTTATTTATATGCTCGTATGTTAGGACCTTAGGCAGTTTCGATTTCGAAGAGCACTCCAGAGTCCCGTGACGTAGTCGGCCTACTCATTAAAGTACTGACATGAATTTTGAACATTTTCGGATTGTTGCTCCAAATAAAAATTCGGCAGATCCCATGCTTTCTGGGAATCGGTTTCATGCGAAGCAGTCAGCGAGTACTTCTACGCTGCATTTTATCGCTTTGAGCCAAGCGTTACGAGGTTGATCAAGGTGATTTTGTAAGTGTAGTAGCTGTGTGCACGTATTGGGCTTACTAGGCACGTCGACAACGCTGGCGTTTAAAGTGTAACTTATGGTGCGACGTAACGTCAGCCCTCACGTTAGAGTACATACGCCACTATTATCGAAACTAAATGCACTTTACGGTGCAATCATGGGAATATCATACGTAACTTTCGTTAATGTATTCTTCCGGGGTCGAGCAATGCTTCATTATAGCTTGCTGAACCATGGGAATACAAATGCAATCTTTATTAGACTGCTATAAAAGCGGAGCCAACACTTGAACCAGAGACGTTAACCTGACATGACGCCTTTATCGTAGGAGTACATGTTTGTTGCACTGTTACACAATTATATACCCAGCACCACAACCACAATTGATGTTGCACCGACATTACGCCTGCATTGGGTGTTTTTCCGAAGCAGTTTCTAGACCTGCCGTGGCTCTGTGGTAGAATACCTGATTGTCACGCAGAATCCTTGGGTTCTATTCCTGCTGAGGTCCTAGTTTTTATTCTTTTCATTCGAGGTCAACGCTGCCGATGTCGGTTTTTCTTAATGCTCAATCTTGGCCCTATAAAAACGGGGTGAATATTCTTCCGGACCCGAATAAAGTTAACGATCTATCTATCTGGCATTTTAATTACCAATGTGTGTTCTCGCCGTTCCTGGATAGATATAAACTGGCAATCACCTGTGGCGCATACCCGTGCACCGCGGGCCGTGGTAAACGGGTGTGTGCCACGCGTGTCTGGTGGAAAGGGTTTGCCGACGTACGCGACAGGATTTTCACATTATTAATGTCATGACCCGACAGTCATATTCGTCAAATCCTCTCACCTTCCCATGCCAATTTTGGTCTACACCAAGTTAAAGAGGCGATCATGAGAGCACCCGATGTAGGCAGCTAGATAGATAGATAGATAGATAGATAGATAGATAGATAGATAGATAGATAGATAGATAGATAGATAGATAGATAGATAGATAGATAGATAGATAGATAGATAGATAGATAGATAGATAGATAGATAGATAGATAGATAGATAGATAGATAGATAGATAGATAGATAGAAACGCTCAAAGTGGCAAAGGTTCGCTAAGAAATGCAGCAAATAAGGGAATTACTAAGCAGTAATCAGAATAAAAGTGACCTATCAGTTGTGAGCATGACTCAGCCGGAGTGACATTCAAATTCGTAAACTGAGCGAATTGGTTAAGCATCATGTAATGATTCCTGCGTAGGTGGCGGTTCAAAATTCCGTGATCGAGCGTTTGATTCTTCGACGCAGACGGGAAGTAGCATGCAGCGTCCACACTACCGCACAAGCATTCTTCGTTGTCAAATTCTTCGGTAGCTCTTTTTCGCACTACTTGAAATGGGTAGCGTTCCGTATGTATCAGTCTTGCGACAGTAATGAAAATGTTCATTGCCGCTTGATGACCCTCTGCAGATCCTACCACGAACGTGTGCTATGAACTCGCGGCTTCTTTAATGTATGTTGTCACTAACGGTTACACATCGTGTGTACAGGCTCCACGACGTTGCTCCGTGTACTGCTTCGAAGACGGTTATTTCTGTGCGAAGCACGAGTGCAACATTTTCATCGCTTGTGCAGGTTTTCCAAAGAAAAAAATGACCTTTTAAGGCAGAGATATCTAGTCGTGTACTTCACTTGGTCGTCGTCCATGCAGAGAGGAATGCAGTGGTATAGTCGTTAAAGTATACTCTGATGGGGTGGTGTATATGTCACGACATCTATCTATGCAGCCATGTGCACATAAGACATCAGGTCTCTGTTGAACCTTTAAACGAGGCCACTTACTTTTTTGTTGGCAAACAGAAGAGAAAAAGGCCGCAGTTTCGCATCAAGGGTGAAGCAATAATGCAATAGCAACAATTTTAAATGTTATGTAAAGTAAGGCTAACAGTTATATACTTTAGCAACCAGCCCGGCGTAACTGAAGAATACGCCGCGTAAGGAAACGCAGCCGCTGCAACGTGCGCAGCGACCTTCGTCGCAAACCGAGCGCCGAGAACAGCGCTTAGAAGGGTATGAGCCGTCTCCTGATCTCTGTCAAAACAAAGCGTACGTGACCGCGCCCGACCGGGTAAAGCACGAAGTTTCGGCAACAGCCATGCAGACCCCCCGCGTACTCCAAGTTTTTGTCTCGGGGGTTTTGACTCGCACAGACATTTCAGCGTATATACACACACACACACACACCACACACACACACACACACACACACACACACACACACACACACACACACACACACACACACACACACACACACACACACACACACACACACACACACACACACACACACACACACACACACACACACACACACACACACACACACACACACACACACACACACACACACACACACACACACACACACACACACACACACACACACACACACACACACACACACCACACACACACACACACACACACACACACACACACACACACACACACACACACACACACACACACACACACACACACACACACACACACACACACACACACACACACACACACACACACACACACACACACACACACACACACACACACACACACACACACACACACACACACACACACACACACACACACACACACACACACACACACACACACACACACACACACACACACACACACACACACACACACACACACACACACACACACACACACACACACACACAACACACACACCACACACACAACACACACACACACACACACACACACACACACACACACACACACACAATATATGATATATATATATAACGCCATAAATGTACAGGTTTCCTTCAAAGCGCTGTAAGACGCTCCGGCGTGAAACTAGGACTCTGTAAGTATTTTTTCGAGGAGTTAGATACTACTGCCTGTAGTGAGCCCGCAATGAAAAAAAAAAAAGATGTGTTGAATCACCTTACCCCGAAGAAACACAAGTGGAGGAGCAGTGATAATAAAAATATTTTTCCCTGTATCTCCAAATTTAACCGTGTTGCGTGCTCGGCTGTTTTGAGTCCTTAGAAGAACTCAAATTAGCAACCAGTCTTCAGAACCTGCGCGAGAGCACGTACATCGACACCAATAATTAAAAGGGTAACCTACTCATGAAACCAAAACTCGCCGATGATGGGCTGGAGTGCTTCAGATAGCTATTCCTAAGTCATGACAGGAAATTCACCGCTATTCTTAAAGCGGGATGTATACAACAATTGCGCATAGGTCGGCAAAAAAATTGGAGCTCACTCAGACTCACTGAAGAAATACATTTCGCTCCGAAGGCTCACTCGGACTCAGACTCACCAATTTTCGTCAATCGGACTCACTCAGACTCACTAAATGTTTTCTCAAACGGACTAACTTGGACTCAAACTCACCAACATATTACTCAGCCGGACTCACTCAGATTCAGACTCACGGCTTGACTTGTATCTGAGTAAATCTGAGTGAGTCGATTCATGAGTCTGTTAGCGTTAAATTAGCCTTTTCGGTCATGGTGCCGATGTTCTTTAACGCCAATATCTCACGTAATCGGTGCTCTACGAGGTGCCTTTTGATCTTGCACCATCAAACACGTATTATAAGTAGCTTAGATTATGCAAGGACATATTTATGAAATACGCGACTCACATGAGATATATTATCATGAACTTCCCGTGATAGAGTTTGTACGGGGAGGTTACCCCCCCCCCCCTCCACACACACACACACACCTCACACCTCTGATCAATAAATATTGAGGTGGCGCATGAACGCTCGTGCGTTGCCATATGTGTGAATAGACTTGGGTATAATGGTAAGCGGATATAAGACTGATAGTAATGCTGAATGATGAGTAGATATGACCATAGGTCGGCAATAGACGGTGTAGCCCACTCAGACTCACTCAAGAAATATATTTTGTGCTTAGGGCCCACTCGTACTCAGACTCACCAATATGTTTCTCAACCGGACGCATCTGGACTCAGGCTCACTAAAATTTTCCTCAGTCGGACTCACTCCGACTCAAACACACCATAACATTACTTACCCGGACTCGCTCAGAGTCAGACTCATGACCCGATCTGAGTCTGAATGAGTTTGAGTGAGTCGATTCATGAGCGAGTTGGCCGGTATGTGCAATTTCGTATTACCGGTACTAACATACGGGGCTGAAAACTTGGGGGATAACAAGGAAACTCGAGAAAAAAGTGAAGTACCACGCAGTGTATGACGGAAGGAAAAAATGGCCCGCATTAAGACACCGAATGATACTTAGAGGAAATAAGGGAGCAAACAGGCGTTGCCGACGTCCTAGTTAACATAATCAGAAAAAAGTGGACTTGCGCAGGTCACTAATACGAAGGACCGATACTTGATGTGCCGTTAGTGCGGCGTAATGGATACCAAGAGAACAGAAACGAAGTCAATGACAGCAGAGTGTTAGGTCGAGGTGATGAAATTAAGAGTGTCGCAGGAATAAAGTGCAATCAGCTGTCGCAGGATAGAGGGAATGGGAGATTGTTAGAGAAAACCTCAGTTTTGAAGTGGTCACTGAATAGGCTGAAGATGATGATAATTATGTTTATGATGCTCACAGAGGCGTTTCATGGATTGACCGAAAGAGGGCTTAATCACAGCTGAATGAACAGTGTGCCCTAGCTGATGAATATACAAGTTAATTTAACGTAACCTAGCGTTCTAAGCTATAAGCCCTGATGAAATACGTCAAAGCAGTTAAAACGGTCGTTTTTTATTGTCAACTCATAAAACTGCTAATGTGATCGTTTACACCTAACTGTATTGGCAAAAATGAAAGCTCAGAAACTTTCCATTGAGGCTGGTTCAACATTGTCTGCTCGGTGCACCGGTGTACGATCAATGAGCTACACAAGTATTAGGCCTCTAATCATGCTGCGGATTTCCCAACCTACACTCTAAAAAATCCCATGCTTACCTAAGCGTGAATTTTCGAAATTTTTATACGCCTAAGCTACTCGTGACATTTCTCCCCGCTTACGGACAACGCCTATAGGCGTTGACCGGCAGCATCCTCTTCACGCATGCCAGGCGTGACATGGGCCGCTTTTCCCACGTTTATATTGGCGTGACCGTTTTTCACGCCTAAAGACGCCGCCGAGGATCTGCGCCAGAGAAGGAAAGAGACGGAGTGGGGCGAGCCCCACTCCCTCTCCTGTCTCTCCTTGGGCGCAGACACTAGCGAGCTTGAAGCAGCGGTCGCTGTCGTCTTCCGTCGCTTCCCCGAAGCGAGCTTTGCTCACAAACCTGTCCTTTCCTCTTGACCTTGGCAGCAGGCAGGCGAAGTAGGTGCTGAATGTTCTGCATAGAGATTGCGCTAGACACTCCCGCCGTTGACACTGAAACTAATCCATTAACAAGCGGTTTGGGTAAGCCCTGGTCGACAATTTCATCTGTATACAAGCGCTTCCCTATTTCTTTGCACAAAGGGGTAATGCCCTCTCAAAAACGCTGTGCCGCGCCTTGCGTTGGAAGATAGTGAACCATGACCACCATATATGAAACGATATTACAGCATTTCCAGAATTTAGGTTTCCGCGCTGTCCAAAATACATTTTCATATTATTTTTCCGTGGCGTTCTATCAAGCCAACACGAAGACTGTAAGCAGCAAAAGAAATACGACCCATATATTTTTTCCTTTTATTTGTGAAATATAAACTCCCTCAAAATGCGATGGAACGAAGCAGTGGCTCAAAGAAGTTGCAGAGCTGACACCTGAAATATTTTCATAATGCTTAAGACGTCGTTTCTTTAAATACGCAACGCGGTAAGCAAGTTCTTCAATATTGTGTGGGCCCCTGACACTTCCTTGCTCGAGCCCGGCTTGACGACTGATTGGACGAAGCCAAGCAATTGGCCATACGCTGCCGGATACGTTAGGTCTTTCATGTAGTACATGTATAAGCACATCACTAGTGCTTTCTCTGGAGAGGTCTCTGCCCTCATTTGAATGGTCTCCTGTTCGCTGCCGCAGATGAGGAGCTTTCTTTCGCCCCAAACAATGCACGGTCCAATGTAATCACTTGGGGGCGCCTGTAAAAAAAAAATTATTTCCTTAACCAAAGCTCAACGCTACAGGTGAAAAAGACACTTCCACTACACTGTTAAGGTTATCAGTTATCGCTTGCTTTTACAGCAGTTCTTACCTATATATTCCAGTGGCCCATGAATGGCAGGTGCGTAGGTGCGTGGCCACAGTAAATACACCATCCGAGTGGAAAGGCCACTCCTGAGCCGTCGGACGTCGGTGGATTTTCTCTCATAAATTCGAAACACTCACGGTCGGTGTGCTTGCACCGCCAACGTTGCACGCCGAGAATATCTTCTGAAGTGAACATTGCGATACAGACGCTCTTCGGCAGTGTGGCTGGCGCGGCAGCCTCCCGAAATAAAGTTCCGTATTCCTCGCAAAAGGCGCGGGGACCGCGGAGAGAACGCGTATGCGCATGCGCATGAACCACGGCATGCAGCCTTGCTTCCACGCTGACCTGAAGGGACGTCACGCTTATTTTCGGTCACGTGGTGCCTGAAACAATATCCACAGCTCATTTACATGCGCATCACGCTTAAATTAACAGTTTAGCGTGATATTAAGCGCAGGATTTTTTTAGAGTGTATGACGTAAGGAAGAAAAAGAAACGCGGATACCATGAGAATAAATTGCTTGACTCGTATCCCACGAAGTAAAATGCACTCCATTGAAACATTTCACGTGCAACAGCAGTGCCAGAAGACAGCCTAGGGAGCAGAAGCAAGATCGGAGGGGCGGAACAAACATCTGCCGTGGTAACTGGAATACCTCATCGCGAAGCAATAGCGTACGTAATCTGGAAAAGTTCACATGCGCATAGCATGCGCATGTGAACTTTTCCAGATTACGTACGGACTAACTTATGCTTGCAATAGAACATTCTCAAGCTTAATTTCGGCGAAGTTTAGTGCGTGACACTCCCGCGTTAACGACGAAGCATAAATGTGTGGTTGTGTTCAACGGGTCGTATCTTTTTGCCCCCCAGCGACCCATGCCGGTGACTTTGGACTAATAAATGTTAGTACTGCCCTCTAAATTTTGTGAAGTGCTTATTGGTAGTATCGCATGACTGAATTTGTGATGATGAGGGACAGCGTAGTCAAAGGCACCGAATAGGTGTGCTATAGAGGTTGTCTGAACAGGAAAAACTCAAGGGTTCCTTATGCAATCGCCTAAGACGACTCGAATGCGAAAGCCATTTTCTTGTTCTTTTTATTCTCGGTCGACGTGCTGATCCTCCCCTACCCCGCCATATTCAAAAGCTTTCCGAGTTCAACGTGCTTTTGCACTGCCTCCTGGATCGGAGGCATTACAAGCTTTCTGCTCCTGACATGGTTTTGCAGAGCCTCCGTGATCGGCCCGCCTTTAATCAAGTGACGATGCCCTTGGATGTCGCCACTACGATGTGTCAAATTCTGGCGATCTGTGACGTCATGATGACGTCATGTTACACTGAGGTCATGTGACTTCTGGTACGCCGACTGCACACACACACACATATTCACTTGAGTACCACGTGACTCTAAACCCAATTTTATTAGTTTTTTTTGCATCCTTCAACGCCAACGCCGGTCTCGCGAAGTATCGAGAGATATTGCCAAATCTCGAAGACACCGACGGTCACTTTTCGCGTTTGATGAGGCATCTAAGGCTTTCGCCATAATAGGGGCCTCATACCGGTTAGATGATGTTTCGATGGGTGGTATATTCGTCAAAGGCGCCATACGTTTGAAAGGGTTGGTCATTGACGCCTTTGAACAAGATAGGCTCACCTACGAAAACATCGGCTAGCCTGCCTTATGCCCTTAATCCTCCCCTGCACTTCGGATTTTCTCACTATAATCAGTGCGCACTACAAATAAATGGGCAGTACACATCATTCTGCGGTGATCGTGTCTACAAAACATGAGTGGCTGCTTCGTAGAAGGGCGGCCAAAATGTGATACAGAAGGTGATGCCTTTCTGAGGGAGCCGGGCTTTCTGCGAATGTGAGCCACGGACTGCAGCGCAGTGATCGAGTCACTGACTATGACACGCAACTTTAGTTAACCCTCTAATCTTAGACGCTCAGTGACGCCACTAGAATGGTGCCGCAATGAAAAATAGCGATAAAAACATGAGGGACCCATCACGTGAATATTACAACGTACTGAGGCTACAGTGTCCACAAGAAAGCGGAAAAAAAAACGCCAGGCCTGCGCGGAAAGCGCAGCACGGTCACAGCGAAAGCTGGAAGAGCAGCATTTCTAGAGCCCATTATAAACTCCCTTGTGACCACTAATTCAAGTAAACTAGCAACGTACCCACAACGCCACAAATAATAATTTTTGTGAAGTTGGGAAGCGCACACCACGATAATATTCGTCATTCTGCTGAGAAACGAGCTACCATATGTAAGGCATTACGTGCAGTTAGTTGATGCGACGGTTGATGACGATGAAGAATTATGGCTGAGCCATTTGCATTGGGTTGGAAGCTTTAAACGACTCAGTAGTTACGTAATTCACATCGTGTGACGCCCGGTCGTTATTTTACTCTCCCACCACGCTATATAACATAGGTCAACGTGAGAAAGAGAGAGACAGGGAAAGAACTTTATTCAGACCCTGAGGAAATCCATCAAAGGAGCCTTATGGGCGTCCTTGGCAACCTATAGAAGTGAACTTGCGAGGAACCCACTACGCTATAAATGATCATAATTTTTTGAAGTAGGGAAGCAGCCACTATTTCATTTTCCGTCATTCTTCGGAGAATCGTGGTACCCGCTAAACACCTTTAAGGCATTATGTGCACTTTGTTGATCCTTTGGCTGATGACGATGAAGAATTATGGGAGAGCTCTTTGTAATGGATTGGAAGCATTTAACAACCCACTCGTTGCGCATTTCGCATTGTGTGACGCTTGGTTACAAAATTACCGTTGTGTGACGCTTGGTTGTTATTTTACACTTCTACCACGCTACATTACATATGTTAATGTGGTTCCTTCGTGACGTGAAGCCTGTATAGAGTCTTTGTGCAATGCAGTTTCAAGCAAGAGATGTACTACTAGATTAATCATTAACAAGATGCCGGGAGCTCCTATAAAGCTGGAACGTTCTGTTCGCCAGGGATGCCCAGCTAGCCCTCTATTGTTTGCCCTTTACATCGAGAGTTTATGCTTGGCCATTGTCCACAATGAAAGCATTCGCGGTTTTAGGCTACTGGAAGCCGAAGTGAAGGTTTTGGCGTATGCCGATGACGTGGCAGTATGTTGTACATCGAAAGAAGGTCTCCAAGAGACAATTGACGTCGTTAAGAAATTTGGCCAAATTACCGGAAGTCGAGTGAACTGGGGGAAGTGTCTGGGGCTATGGCATGGTGAATGGTCATCGGTCCCAGATGCTTTTGCCAACATTCGGTGGTTTAGAAGTCCGGGAAAGTACCTAGGTATACCCCTTCAACACTATAAAAGCACCGATGAATATTGGACTGAGCAGGTGCAGCAAATGCGAGAAAAGCAACACGGTGGAACGCCACTTGCCTCTCAATGTTTGCGCGAGCCACTGTATGCAATATGTTTTTTATGAGCAAGTTGTGGTATGTGATGCAAGTGCTAAGTTGTACACGAGTGAATGTGCAAAAGTTTCATAGAGTATTCGCTGTTTTTGTGTGGGGGTCAACTTGGGAAAGATGCAGTAGATCGAATCTGTTCAGACGAGTTAAAGCAGGGGGACTTAGCTTGTCGCATCTATTTGTCCGGCAGCTAGTTAATCGCTTTCTCTTCTTTCGGGACGTGCAAGATCCTTTTCTGCGAACAGTGTGCCAGCTACGCCTTTGTCGCGTGCTACCTAACTTTGTTGTTAGCACTGCAAACATGTCTGGAGCCACGCGAGGCTTTTTTAAGGAAGTTGTGGACAGCGTCCATTTTCTGTCAGTGAGGTTCTCAAATGAATATCTCTTTACAGTCACTCGAAAGAAATTATATAAAGACATATGTGATATGATTTTTCCAGTGTCTATGTATAGGTCAATAAACAGTGGAGGCGAAGGAAAAGATGTACTCAAACGAGTGAAGAAAATGCAAATTCATTCATGGGCAAAAACTTTCTTTTTTAAATTACATTCGGGTACTTTATCGGGGCGGACATTCTTGGAAGAACGGGGTTTTTACATGCCGTGGGGTTCTCATTGTTTTATCTGTAGAAAACCTGAGACAATAGATCACGTATTTTTGCACTGTTGGGAAGGGGTCTACTTCTGGGATGTTTTACAGAGAACGCTGAAGAAAGAGTTTCCTCTGCATCCACTTGGAATCAGGTTTTTGCAGATAGAAAACGAGGATGGGATGCCTTTTGACCTTATTATGCTTCTTGGCCTCCACTGTTTATGGCGGGCGAGAATGGCGGTGTTTCACTGCGACCCTGACAGGCGACCTGCACGTGTGCTTTTTCGCGAGAACATTGTTCAATACAAAGATGTGCTCCAACAACAAGACTTTATTCCTGACTGGCTGGCCAGGGTTGAACCTCTGGCATACCTTAAAGGGCCCCTCACCAGGCTACATAGCGAATTTTAGTTAGACACTGGAAGTGGTTGTGTGCCGAATGAAGAGCAGTATGCCGCAAGAATTGTTCAAATCGGTTCATTACGAGCTGAGAAAAACAAAAATCACAGCATATCCGCGGAGTGAATGATGATGAGTGGGCGAAGCTGCGGAGGTTCATCGGTAAACGGTGGATCTTCCGTGAATTCTGCCCAGTACATCATCACCGACGTGAGATCGGGCGCGTTTATACTAAAGGTTCGATGAGTTATGGCGACTTGCAGCTCACTTTAATTTTACATGTACGCTGTGAATTTTCATTGTTTAGAAAACCATTGCTTTAGAAAACATCTGGCGTCTTTCGTTAAGCAGCTGGCGTCTTTTCGTTTTGCTTTAGAAACATCTGGCGTTCTTTCGTTTTGCTCTTACAAAACATCTGGCGTCTTTCGTTGGTTTATTTCATCAATCAACGGCGTTTTGAGCAAAATTTTTATTGTTTAATCACGCACAGGGGAAATCTCACCAGGCACTACCTTGGAGGTAAACAATGGCTGCTAATGGGAATGAGAGACAGAAGAAGTCGGCTTTTAGCTAACACTTACACTTTTACTTCTACTAACGTTTCCTACTGGAACATGCCTATGGCTGCTAATGGGGAATGAGAGACAGAAGAATTCGGCTTTTAGTTAACGCGCACGCTGCGAATTTTTTATTGTTCAACAACGCACAGGAAAAATCTCCCACCGGCACCACCTTGGAGGTCAAAGCGTAAGACTGGTTACGCACTACTACTACGACTACGACTACGACTACGAGGGACGAACGGGTGCCGCCTTAAGGAGCTTCGCCCCTAATAATTTGTAGCGGCGCGAAACCATGATGCAAGGAGGCGAGTTTCAAACCTTGCCACTCGCCCCGTGTAGCCTTAGCAAGCCAAATCCCTTCCCTGTCCTCTTCACTTGACACATGCGCATGAACACGTCATGCGCATGCATGGCCACGTGCGCATGACGTGCCCGAGCCAGCCCGAGCACGCGAGCGGCGTTGCACGGCCGCTACCTTCTTTTTTTGTGTAGCGGCCATGGGCGTTTTGTCGGCGTTCTCTGTGGTGTACTGCCTGTTTCTGCGGGACGGGCATGAAAGTTGAGACATTTGTAGGGGCACGAGAGTGGCGGTATCATGAGCCAGTGCTGCTTTAACGTTTACTTGGACGCGGTAGAATAAATGTGCATAATGAGTGCTCGAACGCGCCAGAACATTACTTTCGCTTCCAGGGCTGGCGTCTGCTCGATGCGCTAACCGCGGGTACATGAACGCATGGGAAAAGGAGGCACATTAGCCCCGCATCTCGCTGCAATTCAACAAAATAAAATGAAAAAGACGCACACATTCCCTTTGTGTGTCTCATTATTTCTCTCAAGCTTTATTAATCTATTCAAGCAACAAATTACACAAACTACACATGTCGTGTCAAATAATTATCGCAGTGTCACGTGTTACTGTTGGCGACGTCAGAGCACAGTCGTCTACGTAGAGGAGCGACGTCACAGCACTACCATCTACGTAGGGCCATTTTCTCATCCATGAGACTGTTTGGCGTAGCGCACACCCACAAGGACAAAGAAGGACACACACACACACAGCGCGTGTGTGTGTGTGTCCTTCTTTGTCCTTGTGGGTGTGCGCTACGCCAAACAGTCTCATGGATCATAACCAACTAGCCCAACAAAGCGCCTTGAGCATTTTGTCATGTACGTCATCCCCTCATTCTCTAAAGCGCGCGGCCGCGAGAGGAAGGGCAAGCAGCGTTCACCTTTAAATTTGACCCATTTCCGCGGCGCGTAGCGTTGCAAATTTTGGTAGACGTGATCGTGAACGCCCAGTGTATGCATTGCGCTCGTTAGCTCAAAATTGTCAAACCTGGTGAGGGGCCCTTTAAGGAATTTTAGAAAACCAGTACCGTAACTTATTTATTTTATTTTATTTCATTTATTTTTTCATCTTGACACATTCTTGTAGCAATGTGTATTATTACTGTAAGTGGTGTCTGTTATTGATGTACATGTGACGTTAATAAACCGGCATGGCTGCGAGGTAGAACACTGGGCTCCCACGCAGAGGGCCCAGTTTCGAACCTTCTTCCATCCTGGAAAGTTTTTCTTATTTCGTTTTTTTTTCTTATTTCGAGCGATAGTGGTTACGGACGCCGGCGGCGGCGGCGGCGGACAACTACGGCGCGAAAAACGGCCCTTGTTGGGATCTGATAACAGCTTTCGCTGTAAAACTAACTTCGCTTGTGGACTCTTGCTGAGGTAAAGACACAGAGTGCCTGAGTTGTCAGTGGTGCTGATCTTCTGGAAATGCGGTAACAGGACACTTCAACATCTTGCAACTCTTCCTATAATTAACTGATTTACAAAAAAATCATTCCTAATATCTTAGCTAGATGGCAGCTACAACTTTAGGTGTAATCGAAACAATGTCTTGCAAAGAACACGCACTTTTTTCACGGTAAACAAGCATTCATCACAGAGAACAAGAAGACATACGTGTCGAGACTCTTGCAGTTGCCTTGTTTACAGAAGCAACAGAAAATTTTCAAAATGTAACAAAAGTTTTCAATGGATTTCGTGAAGGGCCTGTTAATGTACGTTGTCACGTAAAGAAACACGTTTTTGTTTTCGTTTTTTTCTGCTTTAAGCAGGCCGCAATAGCTTGGTTTCAATCCATGACTTCGCACAAATCTGCTGACTAGCAGATTATCCATTGAGGCATTGAGGTGGGATTTGTCAGTTTATTCGATTTCATTTCATTTTCAGAAACACTGAGAAGAATGGCGAGGGCGAGCTGTAAATTGTGTACTGTGCTTAGGAACGTACGTTATTTAGGGCGTATTTTATTATGAGTTTGAGAAAGGAAAGCAACACGGTTAAAACTATGGCGCCTAATTAAAATACTTCAACGAAGGTTACTGAATAATAATCAGTATTCAAATAAATTTGTGCCTTAGTTCAGTCGCTTATTGAACACAAAAAAGCGGAGTCTGTTAGCGACTGTAACACACGGCTTGGCGCTTTCACCCAGTTGTGCAATATAATGGTTGTGTAAACTGACGCCAACGAAAATGAGGGAAGTCAAGCCTGAGTATGCATAGTCCGAAACGCGCGACCATCATCATAATTTAAGATGGTATTATTTCTCAAAATTAGCTTCTATGATTCAAAACACGGCAGCGACAAAAGGCGTGCACGCCAACTTTAAAAGGAACCAGGGGAGGCCAACGGCAGTACGATCGGACGAAAAATATGGAAGAAACTCGGAAAATATTGAAATAAAAGTGAGAGGAAGGGCAGGACACCCTTTCCAGATTCCGTCGTCTTGAAGAAGGACCGAGCCACTTTGCAACAAAACTATTCGCAATGCCCACGAACTATAGGTGGCGCGCCGTGATTTTCAAGATGGCGGAGGGGATACAGCGCAAGAGAAAACGAGGACAAGAAAGGCGACGCAAAACAGCAAGGGCCTGAGTGCTTTTTCTGTAGACGTTAAGGATTTATATTATTCTCTGCCACAGGACGACATGTTAAAATGTGTAGAAGACGCTATTGACAGTTTCGGGCCAACAGCTTTCCAGAACGCCACAGGGATCGCAGTGAGCGGGTTTATGAATTTGATGACAATGTACCTTAAATCAACGGTTGTCTCGTGGGAAGGTTGCCAGTACATACAAAAAAGTGGCGTTTGCATCGGGTCGTGCCTGGCACCTATCCTAAGCGATATCTACCTTGCCCAAAAAGATCGCAATATTCTGTCCAACCTCGATGTGTCCGTAGTTGAAAAAGTGTGCAGATATGTAGATGATTTCTTGATTTTCATTGATTGTCCGAAAGAGTCATTTGAACAAACTGCGGAAGAAGTCTTAAATGTGTTTAGGCAGAACCTACTTCCGCTGAAGCTGACGCACGAATTACCCGAAAATGGTTACTTAAGGTTCTTGGATATCAAACTGTACCTCTCTAGCGAACATGTATGTTGGTGTTTTGAACCGAGGAGCGGAAAACCACTTCTGTCATTCCATTCCGCTCATTCAAAATTAGTAAAAAGAGGAATAGCGAATGTGTGCCTCGTCAATGCCCTTAGAAGGTCGTGTCCGCATTCGATGCAAAAAAGTTTTGACGCCCAGGTTAGCCGCTTGGTATCTGCAGGGTATACGAAGGCTCTGGTTTCGGCTGTGGCGGAAAAGCTGTTAAAACAAATCAGACGTGGTGAAAATGACCGTGTACCAGTTGCGCACGTTGAAAAGAAAAAAACTTGCTGTACTTCCGTACATACATGATCTGTCCCACAAACTTAAGAGGGTAGGGCAACGTGCTGGCGTTAAGGTAGTGTTTTCCGCACCGGAGAAGTTGTCCAAGCTTTGCAAGTTTGCTTCGAGTGGCAGCCGTAATGGCTGTTCTGTGAAGCATAAAAAGCAGTTTGTGCCCTGTACCACTGGCGTGGTATACGTGATTCCTCTGTCCTGTGGGAAGAAATACGTGGGACAGACTGGTAGGTGCTTAAACGACCGTCTAAGAGAGCACCACAACAATGTGTACAACACGGTTCAGGGCCACTTGGGCATTCATTGTCGTGACTGTGGCTGCGCGCCCTTCTTTGAAAAAAGCGAGGTCCTGGCCAGGCATTCTTTGCAGTTGACACGCGAAATCATCGAGGCAGACTTCATCAGAAAGTTCGATAGCAGTTGCATCAGCTCTCCTTCGATAGCACTTTCATCTCATGAAATATCATATCTAAACAGACCATGAGTGATACGCCCGTGTGCGCAGTGATGGTTGCTCTATGTATAAAGTTCAAAAAAAAAAATCGTCAGTTGCCCCGGTTGTGGCGCATGTCAGCGAAGTGTATAAATGTTCATCCTTCCCTTTCTACCAATAAAGTGTTGTAAGTCAGCGCTCTGTGTGCGTCGCCTTTCTTGTCCTCGTTTTCTCTTGCGCTGTATCCCCTCCGATGTCTAACCAACACGCCCAAGCTTCGATACTAAGTTTCAAGATGGCGCCAGGAGGAGGGTCAACCCGTTTGTTAGCATAGGAACAGATAGGACGTGCGGACGTACGGCCCGTGCCACTTTCACCGGATGAAGTCATGAGACGCGCTGAATTGGATATGAGACTAAAATACTTTCCCAAACCATGGAAAGTGCAAAGTACCCCCCACCCAATTATTTGCTGCGGTGTGAAGGGTTATATTTCAGATCCGTTACCGTGCATAACGATGCTTTGCGAAATCCTGTGCGTGCTGCATAAAACTACATGAACTAAAATTGACGTATGAGCTGAACGGCACACCGCGGTAGTACGTACCGAGCCTGCCTGGCGGATTTGCCGCAGTAGTAGGCCGCCAGCGAGTAGCGTCATCGCTGCAGAACGGGACCGCACGTTTAACGTGGTTATGGTTTGCAAACATAATACGCCGTCGTCATTACTTGCGCAGTCGGGAACGCGGTATTACGTCTTCAACGGAACACGAGCATTTAACATCCTATTCAGTAGCGCTTGTGTCACAGCCATGCTGAGACTCTAGCCGCGTGCAATTCACTTCACTCGCATGTTGCAGATTTGATCAGCCCGATCCAAACATGAATATCGAAAAGAATGCACACGTATGCTTTTCGCAACGTCGAAGAAGTTAGCCGAGAGGCGTGGATTGTGGCCGTGACTGCACGTTCCATCGCTCTAACCATTTCGCTTCGCTGGTCGAGCTCGAGCGTGTTGGCGATGCGGCGCTCCATAATATCCACAATAATTGTGATACATGCGAAGTACAAGAGGAACTATGCTTTTATTCTGATCTCGCTCAAGGATATCATACGTTAAATACAATCAAAGTGACTTACGAGCGTGAAAGAACATTAACGCACGAGGGGACGTGAAGTGCAACTCGCTCCTCGTGAGTTCAGCTGATCGTTCATCGTCGCTGTCACAGCTGTCACTCTCGGTGCTTTCACAGTCTTCAATGTCCAGTAAACAATCCTCGTCGTCAAGGTGGTTTCTTTCAACATCACTGCTGAAAGCAATCCGAAGAAATTCCTCCGCCGAACGACTGCGACCACTCCGCGTCACCACGTTTACAATTAGAGAGACGTCTGGGCGCGAAGAACATTATGCTCTCGGATCGGTCAACGAGCAAATCGCTTGCAGTGTGCTGCCCCCTATCAACAAACGTACAAAAACAAACGGCGCAGAGCTGGCTATGAAACTGATGAAACCAACACCAACACACTGGAGAAGGACGGTGTGGAAAGCGTTCGCTGCACGAAAGGCGTGGAGCAGACGCGTCCTCGAATGATTGAAACGTCGCTCGCACGATTAGTAACAGCGCTTTGCTTGCAAAGGATAGAGGTCCTATTTTAATGTATCGACAACTTTAGATCGCTGAGTTTTACAAGAGCACATCGCGAGCCCGCGCGACCTCCCGCGTACAGTGTTATGGGATTCATGCTCTACAAGAAACACTGACCAATGCTATATGCAAGTAAAACAGGGTGAGATTCAACTGAACATGTCAGACGATAACATTTAACTAACCTACGTGGCTACAGAAAGCCTCGCGAAGCTGATAGTATGCGTACGCGGTGGGCTAGCATTGAAAGCGCGAGTTGCCACGTATTTTCACGAAAACTTCGCGTCTCGCAAGAACGAATCAGATTTCTCATGTCACGGAGGGCCCGGTTTGTTCACTGATGCAGGGAACATGCACTGATGCAGTCGTGAACTGATGCAGTCGTAGTGTTCCTTCCTTGTCAATGCGTTAACGCTGAGGTTAGCACAGCCGAACAAGGGAGCGACTGCGTAGTGCTGCTATTTTATCGTCTACTAACCCTCCTCGAGAGGACGCTCCTGAATTCCGCTTGGCGGCGCGACAGTCTATGGGCATTGCGAATACTCGGGGACAACTTTCTGTGGCAATGAAGTGAAAGCTATGGGGGCGGAGCTAACTGCTCTGTGTTACTGCGCCAAAGTAGTCCCCGATGAACTTGTTTCGGTTTCAGTTTCGGAGTACTGATGTACTTTCCGGCGAAGAGCAGACATGGTAAAACTATCGTACCGCTGCACTCTTGCCTTTCCAGTACCTTTTGCTGGTGATTCAGCAGCGAAACGAAGCCTTTTGCGCTTCGGGTACTTCAGGGTACCCTTTAGAACATCCGCCTTGAGCCGTGCGACAGTACGCTCGCTCACGGCGGTAAGCTGGCTAACAGAACGAAACACGGAAGCGACGGAGAGTCCCGGCTGCGTCAGTCTCACTTGGGCGTACACGTTGCCAACCACATGCTTGGTTTGTTTCGACAGCTTTTGGTACTCAAGCTTCTTGAATATACTGTGCGGCGAGCCAATTGGCAAGCAACCAGAGGAAGAAGGCACTGGCGACGCGGAGGCCATTTCTTTTTTCTGAAGGGTGATGGTGAAGGAAGAAAGCCAATGCGACGCCTGTGGGGAACGCGGCAACTAAAAAAAAAACCCCGAAAATCTAAAATATAACGCTATTTCACATAATATCACTAATAATTTTCTGGCATTATCATTTAACAGCTAAAAGTTATAACTGCACA